>NC_092149.1:19735336-19919477 GCF_045791955.1 Oncorhynchus clarkii lewisi | reverse complement strand
TTGAAATACATCCACAGGCACACCTTCAATTGACCCAAATGACGTCAATTAACCTATCCGAAGCTTCTAAAGCCATGACATAATTTTCTGGAATTTTCCAAGCTGTTTAAAGGCACAGTCAACTTCGTGTATGTTAACTTCTGACCCACTGGAATTGTGATACAGTGAATTAGAAGTGAAATAATCTGTCTGTAAACAATTGTTGGAAAAATGAATTGCATCATGCACAAAGTAGATGTCCTAACTGACTTGCCAAAACTATAGTTTGTTAACAAGAAATTTGTGGAGTGGTTGAAAAACGAGATTTAATGACTCCAACCTAAGTGTATGTAAACTTTCCACTTCAACTCAATGTATTCAACCCCTTTGCTATGAGGCCCTTAAATAAGATCTGGTGCAACCAATTACCTTCAGAAGTCACATAATTAGTTAAATAAAGTCCACATGTGTGCAGTCTAAGTGTCACATGATCTCAGTATAGAGACACCTGTTCTGAAAGGCCCCAGAGTCTGCAACACCACTAAGCAAGGGGCACGACCAAGCAAGCGGCACCATGAAGACCAAGGAGCTCTCCAAACAGGTCAGGGACAAAGTTGTGGAGAAGTACAGATCAGGGTTGAGTTGTAAAAAAATATCCCAAACTTTGAACATCCCACAGAGCACCATTATATCCATTATTAAAAAATGGAAAGAATATGTCACCACAACAAACCTGCCAAGAGAGGGCCGCACACCAGAACTCATGGACCAAGCAAGGAGGGCATTAATAAGAGAGGCAACAAAGAGACCAAAGAATACCCTGAAGGAGCTGCAAAGCTCCACAGCGGAGATTAGAGTATTTGTCCATGGTACCACTTTAAGCCGTACGCTCCACAGAACTGGGCTTTACAGAAGAGTGGCCATAAAAAAATCCAACACCTTTGGTGTTTGCCAAAAGGCATGTGGGAGACTCCCCAAACATATGGAAGAAGGTACTCTGGTCAGATGAGACTAAAATTGAGCTTTTTGGCCATCAAGGAAAATGCTATGTCTGGTGCAAATCCAACACCTCTCATCACCCCGAGAACCACATCCCCACAGTGAAGCATGGTGGTGGCAGCATCATGCTGTGGGGATGTTTTTCATCATCAGGGATTGGGAAACTGGTCAGAATTGAAGGAATGATGGATGGCACTATATACAGGGAAATTCTTGAGGGAAACCTGTTTCAGTCTTCCAGAGATTTGAGACTGGGACGGAGGTTCATCTTCCAGCAGGGCAATGACCCTAAGCATACTGCTAAAGCAACACTCGAGTGGTTTAAGAGGAAACATTTAAATGTATTGGAATGGCCTTGTCAAAACCCATACCTCAATCCAATTGAGAATATGTGGTATGCCTTAAAGATTGCTGTACACCAGTGGAACCCATCCAACTTGAAGGAGCTGGATAAGTTTTGCCTTGTAGAATGGGCAAATATCCCAGTGGCTAGATGTGCCAAGCTTATAGAGACATACCCCAAGAGACTTGCAGCTGTAAATGTGGCTCTACAAAGTATTGACTTTAGGCGGGTGAATCGTTACGCAAGCTCAAGTTTCATTTTTTTTGTCTTATTTCTTGTTCGTTTCACAATCAAACATATTTTGCATCTTCAAAATTGTAGGCATGTTGTGTAAATCAAATGATAAAACCCCCCCAAAAAATATATTTTAATTCCAGGTTGTAAGGCAACAAAATAGGAAAAATGCCAAGGGGGGTGAATACGTTTGTATTGATGGATGGATGTATACAGTCTACTCTCTCTCTCTCTCTCTCTCTCTCTCTCTCTCTCTCTCTCTCTCTCTCTCTTTCCCTCTCTCTCTCCCTCTTTCCATCTCTCTCTCTCTCTCTCTCTCTCTGTCTCTCTTTCTTATACCTCTCTCTCTCTCTCTCTCTCTCTCTCTCTCTCTCTCTCTCTCTCATTCACTCACTCACCGACACACATATACACACACACCCCAACCTGGGTGTCTCAGTCCTGGCCGTCGGCAATTAGAGGAAATTACAGGAAGTTAATCAGTGTTATCAGTGGATGGCGAGGCTGCAGCTGGCAGAGCTGGACCCTGCTCAAGTCACGTACGGCTGAGAACCTTGGGTGATATACCCAAGGAGGAGAGCAAACGCACACGCAAACACACACACATATACACACACACACATACACGCACACACACACACACACACACACACCCACACACACACACACACACACATACGAGCATACCCATACTGGGAGAAGAACATTTTGAAAATAGTTTGCTATACGATTTATCTTCCCAAAAATACTGTGAAAATGTACAGGTAACTGCCAAAATAAAGGAAACAGTTGAGTAATTTAGGGATTCCGCCCTGTGCAACTGGGTACTGGACTTCCTGACGGGCCGCCCCCAGGTGGTGAGGGTAGGTAACAACATCTCCACCCCGCTGATCCTCAACACTGGGGCCCCACAAGGGTGTGTTCTGAGCCCTCTCCTGTACTCCCTGTTCACCCACGACTGCGTGGCCATGCACGCCTCCAACTCAATCATCAAGTTTGCGGAAGACACTACAGTGGTAGGCTTGATTATCAACAACGACGAGATGGCCTACAGGGAGGAGGTGAGGGTCCTCGGTAACCCTCACCTCAACACTCAACGTCAACAAAACAAAGGAGATGATTGTGGACTTCAGGAAACAGCAGAGGGAGCACCCCCCTATCCTCATCGACGGGACAGTAGTGGAGAGGGTAGTAAGTTTTAAGTTCCTCGGCGTACACATCACGGACAAACTGAATTGGCCTACCCACACAGACAGCGTTGTGAAGAAGGCGCAGCAGCGCCTCTTCAACCTCAGGAGGCTGAAGAAATTTGGCTTGTCACCAAAATCACTCACAAACTTCTACAGATGCACTATCGAGAGCATCCTGTCGGGCTGTATCACTGCCTGGTACGGCAAAAGCTCCGCCCACAACCGTAAGGCTCTCCAGAGGGTAGTGAGGCATGCACAATGCATCACCGGGGGCAAACTACCTGCCCCCCAGGACACCTACACCACCCGATGTCACAGGAAGGCCATAAAGATCATCAAGGACAACAACCACCTGAGTCACTGCCTGTTCATTCCGCTATCATCCAGAAGGCGAGGTCAGTACAGGTGCATCAAAGCAGGGATCGAGAGACTGAAAAACAGCTGCTATCTCAAGGCCATCAAATCAAATGTATTTATATAGCCCTTCGTACATCAGCTGATATCTCAAAGTGCTGTAAAGAAACGCAGCCTAAAACCCCAAACAGCAAGCAATGCAGGTGTAGAAGCACGGTGGCTAGGAAAAACTCCCTAGAAAGGCCAAAACCTAGAAAGAAACCTAGAGAGGAACCAGGCTATGTGGGGTGGCTAGTCCTCTTCTGGCTGTGCCGGGTGGAGATTATAACAGAACATGGCCAAGATGTTCAAATGTTCATAAAGGACCAGCATGGTCAAATAATAATAATCACAGGCAGAACAGTTGAAACTGGAGCAGCAGCACGGCCAGGTGGACTGGGGACAGCAAGGAGTTATCATGTCAGGTAGTCCTGAGGCATGGTCCTAGGGCTCAGGTCCTCCGAGAGAGAGAAAGAAAGAGAGAAAGAGAGAATTAGAGAGAGCATACTTAAATTCACACAGGACACCGGATAGGACAGGAGAAGATATAACAAACTGACCCTAGTCCCCCGACACATAAACTACTCAAATCAAATCAAATCAAATTTTATTTGTCACATACACATGGTTAGCAGATGTTAATGCAAGTGTAGCGAAATGCTTGTGCTTCTAGTTCCGACAATGCAGTAATAACAAGTAATCTAACTAACAATTCCAAAACTACTGTCTTGTACACAGTGTAAGGGGATAAAGAATATGTACATAAGGATATATGAATGAGTGATGGTACAGAGCAGCATAGGCAAGATACAGTAGATGGTATCGAGTACAGTATGTACAAATGAGATGAGTATGTAAACAAAGTGGCATAGTTTAAAGTGGCTAGTGATACATGTATTACATAAGGATACAGTCGATGATATAGAGTACAGTATATACGTATGCATATGAGATGAATAATGTAGGGTAAGTAACATTATATAAGGTAGCATTGTTTAAAGTGGCTAGTGATATATTTACATCATTTCCCATCAATTCCCATTATTAAAGTGGCTGGAGTTGAGTCAGTGTCAGTGTGTTGGCAGCAGCCACTCAGTGTTAGTGGTGGCTGTTTAACAGTCTGATGGCCTTGAGATAGAAGCTGTTTTTCAGTCTCTCGGTCCCAGCTTTGATGCACCTGTACTGACCTCGCCTTCTGGATGATAGCGGGGTGAACAGGCAGTGGCTCGGGTGGTTGATGTCCTTGATGATCTTTATGGCCTTCATGTGACATCGGGTGGTGTAGGTGTCCTGGAGGGCAGGTAGTTTGCCCCCGGTGATGCGTTGTGCAGACCTCACTACCCTCTGGAGAGCCTTACGGTTGAGGGCGGTGCAGTTGCCATACCAGGCGGTGATACAGCCCGCCAGGATGCTCTCGATTGTGCATCTGTAGAAGTTTGTGAGTGCTTTTGGTGACAAGCCGAATTTCTTCAGCCTCCTGAGGTTGAAGAGGCGCTGCTGCGCCTTCTTCACGATGCTGTCTGTGTGAGTGGACCAATTCAGTTTGTCTGTGATGTGTATGCCGAGGAACTTAAAACTTGCTACCCTCTCCACCACTGTTCCATCGATGTGGATAGGGGGGTGTTCCCTCTGCTGTTTCCTGAAGTCCACAATCATCTCCTTAGTTTTGTTGACGTTGAGTGTGAGGTTATTTTCCTGACACCACACTCCGAGGGCCCTCACCTCCTCCCTGTAGGCCGTCTCGTCATTGTTGGTAATCAAGCCTACCACTGTTGTGTTGTCCGCAAACTTGATGATTGAGTTGGAGGCGTGCGTGGCCACGCAGTCGTGGGTGAACAGGGAGTACAGGAGAGGGCTCAGAACGCACCCTTGTGGGGCCCCAGTGTTGAGAATCAGCGGGGAGGAGATGTTGTTGCCTACCCTTACCACCTGGGGGCGGCCCGTCAGGAAGTCCAGTACCCAGTTGCACAGGGCGGGGTCGAGACCCAGGGTCTCGAGCTTGATAACGAGCTTGGAGGGTACTATGGTGTTGAATGCCGAGCTGTAGTCGATGAACAGCATTCTCACATAGGTATTCCTCTTGTCCAGATGGGTTAGGGCAGTGTGTAGTGTGGTTGAGATTGCATCGTCTGGGGACCTATTTGGGCGGTAAGCAAATTGGAGTGGGCCTAGGGTGTCAGGTAGGGTGGAGGTGATATGGTCCTTGACTAGTCTCTCAAAGCACTTCATGATGACGGATGTGAGTGCTACGGGGCGGTAGTCGTTTAGCTCAGTTACCTTAGCTTTCTTGGGAACAGGAACAATGGTGGCCCTCTTGAAGCATGTGGGAACAGCAGACTGGTATAGGGATTGATTGAATATGTCCGTAAACACACTGGCCAGCTGGTCTGCGCATGCTCTGAGGGCGCGGCTGGGGATGCCGTCTGGGCCTGCAGCCTTGCGAGGGTTAACACGTTTAAATATCTTACTCACCTCGGCTGCAGTGAAGGAGAGACCGCAAGTTTTCGTTGCAGGCCGTGTCAGTGGCACTGTATTGTCCTCAAAGCGGGCAAAAAAGTTAATTAGTCTGCCTGGGAGCAAGACATCCTGGTCCGTGACTGGGCTGGATTTCTTCCTGTAGTCCGTGATTGACTGTAGACCCTGCCACATGCCTCTTGTGTCTGAGCCGTTGAATTGAGATTCTACTTTGTCTCTGTACTGGCGCTTAGCTTGTTTGATAGCCTTGCGGAGGGAATAGCTGCACTGTTTGTATTCGGTCATGTTACCAGACACCTTGCCCTGATTAAAAGCAGTGGTTCGCGCTTTCAGTTTCACACGAATGCTGCCATCAATCCACGGTTTCTGGTTATGGAATGTTTTAATCGTTGCTATGGGAACGACATCTTCAACGCACGTTCTAATGAAGTCGCACACCGAATCGGCGTATTCGTCAATGTTGTTATCTGACGCAATACGAAACATCTCCCAGTCCACGTGATGGAAGCAGTCTTGGAGTGTGGAGTCAGCTTGGTCGGAACAGCGTTGGACAGACCTCAGCGTGGGAGCCTCTTGTTTTAGTTTCTGTCTGTAGGCAGGGATCAACAAAATGGAGTCGTGGTCAGCTTTTCCGAAAGGGGGGCGGGGCAGGGCCTTATATGCGTCGCGGAAGTTAGAGTAACAATGATCCAAGGTCTTTCCACCCCTGGTTGCGCAATCGATATGCTGATAAAATTTAGGGAGTCTTGTTTTCAGATTAGCCTTGTTAAAATCCCCAGCTACAATGAATGCAGCCTCCGGATAAATCGTTTCCAGTTTGCAGAGAGTTAAATAAAGTTCGTTCAGAGCCATCGATGTGTCTGCTTGGGGGGGGATATATACGGCTGTGATTATAATCGAAGAGAATTCTCTTGGTAGATAATGCGGTCTACATTTGATTGTGAGGAATTCTAAATCAGGTGAACAGAAGGATTTGAGTTCCTGTATGTTTCTTTCATCACACCATGTCACGTTGGCCATGAGGCATGCGCCCCGCCCCTCTTCTTACCAGAAAGATGTTTGTTTCTGTCAGCGCGATGCGTGGAGAAACCCGTTGGCTGCACCGCTTCGGATAGAGTCTCTCCAGTGAGCCATGTTTCAGTGAAGCAAAGGACGTTACAGTCTCTGATGTCCCTCTGGAATGCTACCCTTGCTCGGATTTCATCAACCTTGTTGTCAAGAGACTGGACATTGGCAAGAAGAATGCTAGGGAGTGGTGCACGGTGTGCCCGTCTCCGGAGTCTGACCAGAAGACTGCCTCGTTTCCCTCTCTTTCGGAGTCGTTTTTTTGGGGTCGCTGCATAGGATCCACTCCGTTGTCCTGTTTGTAAGGCAGAACACAGGATCCGCGTCGCGAAAAACATATTCTTGGTCGTACTGATGGTGAGTTGACGCTGATCTTATATTCAGTAGTTCTTCTCGACTGTATGTAATGAAACCTAAGATGACCTGGGGTACTAATGTAAGAAATAACACGTAAAAAAACAAAAAACTGCATAGTTTCCTAGGAACGCGAAGCGAGGCGGCCATCTCTGTCGGCGCCGGAAGTCATGCAGCATAAATACTGGAGGCTGAGACAGGAGGGGTCAGGAGACACTGTGGCCCCATCCGATGACACCCCCGGACAGGGCCAAACAGGAAGGATATAACCCCACACACTTTGCCAAAGCACAGCCCCCAACTAGAGGGATATCTTCAACCACCAACTTACCATCCTGAGACAAGGCTGAGTATAGCCCACAAAGATCTCCACCACGGCACAACCCAAGGGGGGGCGCCAACCCAGACAGGAAGATCACATCAGTGACTCAACCCACTCAAGTGACGCACCCCTCCTAGGGACGGTATGAAAGAGCCCTAGTAAGCCAGTGACTCAGCCCCTGTAATAGGGTTAGAGGCAGAGAATCCCTTTGGAAAGAGGGGAGCCGGCCAGGCAGAGACAGCAAGGGCGGTTCGTTGCTCCAGAGCCTTTCTGTTCACCTTCACACTCCTGGGCCAGACTACACTCAATCATATGACCCACTGAAGAGATGAGTCTTCAGTAAAGACTTAAAGGTTGAGACCGAGTTTGCGTCTCTCACATGGGTAGGCAGACCATTCCATAAAAATGGAGCTCTATATGAGAAATCCCTGCCTCCAGCTGTTTGCTTAGAAATTCTAGGGACAATTAGGAGGCCTGCGTCTTGTGACCGTAGCGTACGAGTAGGTATGTACGGCAGGACCAAATCAAAGAGATAGTTAGGAGCAAGCCCATGTAATGCTTTGTAGGTTAGCAGTAAAACCTTGAAATCAGCCCTTGCCTTGACAGGAAGCCAGTGTAGGGAGGCTAGCACTGGAGTAATATGATCATCAAATTTTGGGGTTCTAGTCAGGATTCTAGCAGCCGTATTTAGCACTAACTGAAGTTTATTTAGTGCTTTATCCGGGTAGCCGGAAAGTAGAGCATTGCAGTAATCTAACCTAGAAGTGACAAAAGCATGGATTAATTTTTCTGCATCATTTTGGACAGAAAGTTTCTGATTTTTGCAATGTTACGTAGAAACAGTCTTGAAACAGTCTTGATATGTTCTTCAAAAGAGAGATCAGGGTCCAGGGTAACGCCGAGGTCCTTCACAGTTTTATTTGAGACGACTGTACAACCATTAAGATTGATTGTCAGATTCAACAGAAGATCTCTTTGTTTCTTGGGACCTAGAACAAGCATCTGTTTTGTCCGAGTTTAAAAGTAGAAAGTTTGCAGCCATCCACTTCCTTATGTCTGAAACACATGCTTCTAGCGAGGGCAATTTTGGGGCTTCACCATGTTTCATTGAAATGTACAGCTGTGTGTCATCCGCTTAGCAGTAAAAGTTACCATTATGTTTTCGAATGACATCCCCAAGAGGTAAAATATATAGTGAAAACAGCAGTGGTCCTAAAACGGAACCTTGAGGAACACCGAAATTTACAGTTGATTTGTCAGAGGATAAACCATTCACAGAGACAAACTGATATCCATCGGACTGTTAAACAGCCACCTGTAACATCGAGTGGCTGCTGCCGACAAGGTACAAATCTGTTGTTCTGCCCCTGAACAAGGCAGTTAACCAACAGTTCCTAGGCTGTCATTGAAAATAAGAATTTGTTCTTAACTGACTTGCCTAGTAATATAAAAATAAAATAAAAAAAAATATATAGTGTCTGGAACTCTGTTGGAGGGATGCGACACCATTCTTCCACAAAAGAAATTCAATAATTTGGTGTTGACAACGCTGTCTCAGGCGCCGTTCCAGAATCTCCCGTAAGTGTTCAAACGGGTTGAGATCTGGTGACTGAGACGGCCATGGCATATCGTGAAACAACAGCAATTTGAGCAGTCTTTGTCGCTGAAGCTCCTGCCAAATGCACCCCAACTATCAATCCTCTTTCATAGTCACTCAGACCTCTTCTTCTAGACATGAGAGCGAAAATAATGGGCAACTGGCCTGCCCAGCATTTTTATACGTGTCCCTAATTGGATGTTGGATGTTCGATCATCATATATGTGGAAGCACCTGCTTTCAATATACTTTGAATCAAATCAAATCCAATTTTATTTGTCATATACACATGGTTAGCAGATGTTAATGCGAGTGTAGCGAAATGCTTGTGCTTCTAGTTCTGACAATGCAGTAATAACAAACGAGTAATCTAACCTAACAATTCCACAACTACTACCTTATACACACAAGTGTAAAGGGATAAAGAATATGTACATAAAGATATATAAATGAGTGATGGTACAGAACGGCATAGGCAAGATGCAGTAGATGGTATAGAGTACAGTATATACATATGAGATGAGTAATGTAGGGTGTATAAACATAAAGTGGCATGGTTTAAAGTGGCTAGTGATACATGTATTACATAAAGATGGCAAGATGCAGTAGATGATATAGAGTACAGTAAATACATATACAATGAGAAATGTAGGGTATGTAAACATTATATTAAGTGTCTAGTGATACATTTTTACATCAATTCCCATCATTAAAGTGGCTGGAGTTGAGTCAGTATGTCAGCTCAGGGATTCGAACTTGCAACCTTGCGGTTACAAGTCCAACGCTCTAACCACTAAGCTACAGTGCCACCCAAACTTGTCAAATATATGGCTCAAGGTGGCCCAACACACTATTAAGACACTATGTTGGTGTTTGATTTATTTTAGCAGTTACCTATACCTTTGTCATGATATTAATAACATTATATTATCACATCCATAGTCTCACAGTCGAGATGGCATATTCATATGTAAGCTATTTCTTATGTATTATAAGGCCAAACTTACAATGCTTTGTAAAATTGTTATCCTCATCACTTATTAATAAAAACATGTGAACTCTCAACATTACGCAAACACTGCAATGTGGTAGTTATGACGCATGGTCCATTAGGAGGGGGGAAAGCACGTAGGCCTATGACCAGGGCACACGAATTCACTCATCCATTACGTAAGGGATACACACTTCCTGTAGGCACTAACTTGATAGATTTAGCATATAGATTAAATGGGGAAAAGGAAATGCATGACGTCTGCATGTGGCCCATTTAAAACTAAAAGACACACCACAGAGACAGTATTTTAGCATAAAGCATAACCTCACAATATGCCAAGCAGAATTCCCAGCTTCATTCCAACACAGAAACACAGAAACAAAGTGACACAGAAACAATTGGCCATGGAAACCCAACAAAAATTAATCAAGGCTCTGTGTATGGCATCAAGTAGGAACAAAAGAAAACCAAAATAAACACAAGAAATCCCGTAACTAACTAAACCATGTTGAGGTTACCACAAAATAGAAGTCGCGTATGTATTATCCAGAGAGGCAAGAGTGCAGTAGGGCATGTACTCAACCAAATGTCATACAAATAAATACAAAACACTATGGCCATCTATCATACATTTTATTTATGCAATTAGGAGAAAATATTTAATCCTGGGGTTGATAATAAAAAGTTGCTTAAGTTGCTGCTGAGACTCAAAATAAAGTACAAAAAGTATTGTTCAACAGCAATGGGTCTTTGACACAACCAAATAAATAGGTAAGTTAACTGATAAACATATAATAAGGCCTATTACTTCTTCAATTTTGCCTATTCTGTAATCTGTTCAGAAAAGTGAAGTAGAAACCTTACTCACTGGGTACACAATTAAATAACGTCAAACCAACTTGGAATAGACGTTGAATTGACGTCTGTGCCCAGTAGGTACTTGATATAAGAAATGGGAAAAGTATATTTGACACAAACCTTACAGAGGTAGCCTACTTTATTATCACTAAAAGTACATAGGATTTACGCTGGGCATTACACAATATGTTTCTAAAATGAACAAATGTTTTCATTCATAAAACAGTGTTTTTTTCCCCCTATTTCCTCACATAATCTCAGATATTTCATTGAAAATTAAAAGTTTCACAGACAGGCACCCAGCTTAATGATGTGTGTAAAATGAGGGAAATGTTTTGCAGAAACATCCTAAACGGAAATCCAAGAAAAAACACTGTTGGCCTTCTGCAGTGTTCGTACACCCAGTCATTGAATGAAATTGTGGCATACTAAACACAATTTACAAAAATAAAACAGTTAAATTGTCTATTCAACTAATTACCTGTACTGCATTTTCAAAATTAGAAAAAAATATTATTCAAGCTATAATTCAACCTATTCAAGCCTGCATACTAGAGTAAATATACTTGTATTTAATTTCTTTCTTTTTTAATTGTCTTTCCTTTAATTTCTGTAGGCCCATCTTGATTATCTATACACTACATTATTTGTATTGCAAATATTTTGATCTATTTTTAGTAAATTATTCAACGTGTGTTAGAATGTGCAAGTAAGGCATTTCACTGTACTTGTGAATGTGACATTAAAACTTTAATAATTGCCTTTGACCAACAACAGTTTAATTGATTGGAGTTAATCATTTATGTACAAATAAATAGCCATGTCATGTGCTAAAATCTTTCAGAGAATACTTTTCAAGATCCCACCCAGTCTCCCGCCAATCAATCAATCACGTTAGTGTTTAGATGTCATTTTGGCAACCGTTCTAATAACCAATTCACTGACACTGGCGTTGCCTATCAACTTCGCTGGATGAGGTTGTCAAATGGAGTGATTTGAAATGGAGAAAAAATAAGTTAAAACGGAAACACATTGTTGAGTATAAGCCTGTTGAATGCTTACAGTAATTGTTTGTAAAGTTTTGTGGTGGTTGAAATAAAGGTCCCTTAGGAAATAACGCTGTAGTCGTACTAGGCTAACGTTAGAGCTCAACTTGTGATGATGCTCTGGTTAGCAACTGGAATTGAACTTGTAACTAGCTAGCTACCAGTTATTATTATTTTTTCGCCAATTGTCAATCAAATAAACCCTTCCTCGGAAGGAAGTACATTTCAGACCTCTGCACAAGTTCAGTCCTAACGCAGTAAGCTAGATTCCCTGTAGATGACGGGTGAGGAGAACATAGCCTGGCCTAATAATAACAAAATAACAAGAGAGCTCCACACTTACAACCCACCTTTCTTGCTAATTGGTATGATAGGTAAAGTTCCTATTAACCACAGCTCTAGGATAATCATGCCTTGTATTTCAGATTACAGTATCAGTTCTACCCTACCCTGTTCAAAATGACCTCAAACAGACAATATTTGTAAAATAAATATAATATTTATATAGGGCTACGATTACCTTTGTTTTACAAGGAGCACATGTGCGCCTTGGTTTAAAATATGTAGGTGCACATAAAGAAATGTAGGAGCAAAATAAAAAACATTTGAGGTAATAATACTAGAATCCTTGATTTTTCTAGGCTCATTGGTGCTCCTAAATATTTAGGCATATATGTGAGTTAAATGGTCGCACTATAGAGCCCTGTTAAATGTTCTAATGATTGCTGCAGGTCCCAATTGTCTTCAACGTAACCAATACATTTCTTATTATTTCAGCCTGCAAATCTGGATATGGAGTGTGTGATAGAGCAGTAATGAGTCAACCAAACATTCCGGCAAAGTGGAACCCAAGGACTCTGGACTGTTGCATTGACAGGAGAGTCTAAGTGTAGGCTGTAATAACAAACATAAACCTTATTTAAAATCTTTAATGTCAACAATTTCATAATAACTTGTATCTTCCAGGTTTGTGTGGTACCTTCTGTTCAATGTGCCTAGCCTGTCAGATGGTTGAGGTATGGCGAATGCTTGTCTCCCCCTGGTGTCAACAACTATGATGATGCGCACATCAATGAGAGAGAGATACAACATCCCGGTGAGATAGCTGTCTAGTACAGTGCAACAAACCTAAAACACATCTGAGTATTATTGAACAACTACTTTTTATCATCACAGTGGTATTGCTGGACAACAATTGTCAATTTCTAATAGCTTGGTTTGACTGTATGATTTATGTGTACTTATACAGTACAGTAGTCACCAGTAAGCAAAATATATAGATATTTGTCATCCCTCTGTATTTCTAGGGCAGCTTAATTGATGACTGGGCAGGGCGCATGTTCTGTGGACCCTGTGCTCTGTCAGATTGCAAGAGAGATGAAACGTCAGCTGGGTTGAGATTGAAAGGCATTTGAGTTTTGGGGGTCTGTGCATACTTAATAAAAGAAAAACACTGATGGCTTTACAGTATCTGTATAAGGGCACAGGGCGAGACCCAGATGCAGACACGGGATGCAAATGGTTCAAGTCTCTGATATTTATTATAATCCAAGGGACAGGCAAAAGATCATGACAAGGTCAGAGTCCAGGAGGTACAGAGTGGCAGGCAGGCTCAAGGTCAGGGCAGGCAGTACGGTCAGGCAGGCAGGTTCAGAGTCAAAACCGGGAGAACTAGCAAAAGAGAGAGAAAAAGCAGCCCCTCGGACAACCACACTGCTTGACTTGACTTGACCAGACGAACTGGGAACACCAGAATAAATACCCAGGGACTAATGAGGAAAACGGGTGACACCTGGAGGTGGGTGGAGACAATCACAAAGGCAGGTGAAACAGATCAGGGCTTGACAATCTGATGAATTCCAATTGAATGAGTCATGCATGGAATTTACAAAAAGGCCTAATAAACCTGCATGTACGATTATATAACTTTTGTATATAGTGCACAACCATAATAAATGTGTTTTTGTTTATATTCTTGCACATGCAGTTGTCAATTTGACTACTGATTATTGTTTGTTGCTAAAACAATGACAAAGTAAAGTACGATTAATATACATGAGGAAATACTCGCACAGAATTTTCAACACATTTTCATAGTAATGGCAATGGATGGAGGGATGATCTTGGCTGTGGAATGCAATTTATGAATTACCGATACATCCTAAACACCAAAGAATGCCATAAACTAACTTTCTAGAAACGTTAGGTTTGTTTGTTAACCTCTAGGTACGTTTTGAAATGGAAAAGAAAAGTTTACTAAAGAGTGAACATTAAGAGTGTAAATGCATTATTTTGCAGATGATTTTATAATATTTACATTTGCTCAAGTAACTGGTTACTGTTGCTAGGTAGCTAGCTATTGACAGATAAAAGCTAGCTAGCCACAGTAGCTAGCTAGTTATTCATATGATGAGCTAGCTAGCTAGAAGTAAAATGTAGGCCTATATTAATTCTGTATTAATTTATATTAATTGAGCAGGGTATTTGCAGGACATATGTGCAACGTATTTCAAGACGCCACTACAAGAACCAAGGACTTTAGCTGGGTTTGCCGGGATTCAGAAAAAGACATGGAGCTCTAGAGTGGTATATGGTATTTTATTAGGATCCCTATTAGCTGTTGCAAAATGATTCATTTTTTTAATGCATGAATGACATGACCAAACATGTGGAAGAAGGTGCTCTGGTCAGATGAAACCAAAATTGAACTTTTTGGCAACAATGCAAAACGTTATCTTTGGCGTAAAAGCAACACAGCTGAACACACCATCCCCACTGTCAAACATGGTGGTGGCAGCATCATGGTTTGGGCCTGCTTTTCTTCAGCAGAGACAGGGAAGATGGTTAAAATTGATGGGAAGATGGATGGAGCCAAATACAGGACCATTCTGGAAGAAAACCTGATGGAGTCTGCAAAAGACCTGAGACTGGGACGGAGATTTGTCTTCCAACAAGACAATGATCCAAAACATAAAGCAAAATCTACAATGGAATGGTTAAAAAATAAACATATCCAGGTGTTAGAATGGCCAAGTCAAAGTCCAGACCTGAATCCAATCGAGAATCTGTGGAAAGAACTGAAAACTGCTGTTCACAAATGCTCTCCATCCAACCTCACTGAGCTTGAGCTGTTTTGCAAGGAGGAATGGGAAAAAATGTCAGTCTCTCGATGTGCAAAACTGATAGAGACATACCCCAAGCGACTTACAGCTGTAATCGCAGCAAAAGGTGGTGCTACAAAGTATTAACTTAAGGGGGCTGAATAATTTTGCAAGCCCAATTTTTCAGTTTTTGATTTGTTAAAAAAGTTTGAAATATCCAATAAATGTCGTTCCACTTCATGATTGTGTCCCACTTGTTGTTGATTCTTCACAAAAAAATACAGTTTTATATCTTTATGTTTGAAGCCTGAATTGTGGCAAAAGGTCGCAAAGTTCAAGGGGGCCGAATACTTTCGCAAGGCACTGTATATGAGGCAACAGTACAGAATGTCACTGAGGGTATTTTCATACACATCTGTTTTACCATTTAGAAATAAAAGGACTTTATCTAGACCCCCATTTGAAGCTGTCATATGTATTTGGACAAATTCACTTATTGTGTATTACATTTAGTCAAACATTTCTTATTTGGTCCCATATTTATTTTTTTATTTTTTTATTTTACCTTTATTTAGCCAGGCAAGTCAGTTAAGAACAAATTCTTATTTTCAATGACGGCCTGGGAACTGGGTTAACTGCCTGTTCAGGGGCAGAACGACAGATTTGTACCTTGTCAGCTCGGGGGTTTGAACTCGCAACCTTCCGGTTACTAGTCCAACGCTCTAACCACTAGGCTACCCTGCCGCCCCGGCAGGCTACCCTACCAAGCAAACAATGACTACATCATGCTTGTGACTACACACTTGGTGGATGCATTTGCAGGTTGTTTTGGTTGTGGTGCCCAATAGAAATAAATGGTAAATAATGTATTGTGTCATTTTGGAGTCACTTTTACTGTAAATAAGAAAATAATATGTCTTTGAACACTTCTACATTCATGTGGATGCTACCATGGTTAGGGATAAGCATGAATGAATCGTGAATAATGATGAGTAAGAAAGTTACAGATACATAACTATAATACCCTGAATAAAATTGTGACTTCACCTGTTATTGGTAATTGGTAAGATGTTAGCATGTTTTGGGGGAATCTGTAACTTTCTCACTCATCCTTATTCACGATTCATTCATGATTAGGCCTATCTGTAATCATGGTAGCATTCACATTAATGTAGAAATGTTCAGAAACATATTATATTCTTATTTACAATAATGATTTGAAAATTACTCAATACATTAGTCACAATTCTCTGGCATTCAGGCCAAAGAGTTCAATCTTGGTTTCATCAGACCAGAGAATTTTGTTTCTCATGGTCTGAGAGTCCTTTAGGTGCAAACTCCAAGAGGTCAAACTCCAAGAGGGCTGTCATGTGCCTTTTACTGAGGAGTGGCTTCTGTCTGGCCACTCTACTCTACTCTACCTGATTGGTGGAGTGCTGCAGAGATGGTTGTCCTTCTGGAAGGTTCTCCCATCTCCACAGATGAACTACGGAGCTCTGTCAGAGTGACCATCCGGTTCTTGGTCACCTCCCTGACCAAGACCCTTTTCCCCCAAATGTTCAGTTTGGCCGGGCGGCCAGCTTTAGAAAGTTTCTTGGTGGTTCCAAACTTCTTCCATTTAAGAATAATGGAGGCCACTGTGTTCTTGGGACCTTCAATGCTGCAGACATTTTTTGGTACCCTTGCCCAGATCTGTGCCTCGGCACAATCCTGTCTCGGAGCTCTACGGACAATTCCTTCGATCTCATGGCTTGGTTTTTGCTGTGACATGCACTGTCAAGTGTGGGACCTTATATACAGTGCCTTCAGAAAGTATTCAGACCCCTTGACTTTTCCACATTTTGTGACGTTACAGCCTTATTCTAAAATGTATTAAATATTTTTTTCTCAACAATCTACACACAATACCCCATAATGACAAAGCGAAAACAGGTTTTTAGAAATGTTTGCAAATGTATTAAATATTAAAATACCCTATTTACATAAGTATTCGCACACTTTGCTATGAGACTAGAAATTGAGCTCAGGTGCATCCTGCTTCCATTGATCATCCTTGAGATGTTTCTACAACTTCATTGGAGTCCACCTGTGGAAAATTAAATTGATTGGACATGATTTGGAAAGGCACACACCTGTCTATATAAGGTCCCACAGTTGACAGTGCATGTCAGAGCAAAAACCAAGCCATGAGGTCTAAGGAATTGTCCCTAGACCTCCGAGACATGGAACAGGTAGGTTCGCTGGACCTTATTCATGGTTCCTTCACGTGTAAAGGTGGTTGAATTATTAGGGAATTAAGTCAAGGTCAGAATACGGCGTATCTATAGACACACCTCCCCCACACCTTAATTTATTCATTTATTATATAGTGGGTGAATAGCATGCTATTCTCATACTTAAATTCAAGGTCAGAATATAAATAGAGAAAAGCGCATAAATAGAGGATTACGTTCTATTTACACTTGCTTAACTTGGGTCAGAATCTGGGCCTGAGTGATTATGGTAAAATGCATAAAATTCATTAATTTCCAAATGGATATGTATGGAAACACCTTAAAATAAAATGTGACATTATGTACTGTCGCCTCATCTAAAACATTTGTCTAAATCAAAATGCTGGAGTATAGAGCCAAGTTAAAAGTTTTAGCTTCACTGTCCATATATGGTACATTTACAGAGGAGTGTAATTGGGTCGGTTTCATTCATCCTTTACTTGCCTGTTCATTCATGCCAACAGGTCTCTGGACTTTTCTGTCCATGCATTCAGGCCGTTAAGATGGCAGAGAAATACGGAGTGTTTCCTACTCTCTCATGTTCCATGGACACATTTTATGTTGCGAACCAGCATTCGGGAGAGGTATAACATAGAGGTATGCAAATGGCATGTTGCTGATTGTACAGCTGTATAGATATGCATCTTCATGTATTGTTGAACATTTCCATGACCTGTTTCTCCACTACCCCATGCACACTATTCAGCATTCATTGTCCAGCATCAACTCTGTCATATCACAAAGCCCTTTGGGGTGGTGTCCTGGACTAAGATTAATCTAAATCCTGGGGAAAAAAATGCTATTTCAATGGGAATTCTCCATTGGCCATGCTTTTTAGTCCAGGACTAGGTGTAATCCGTGTCTTGTAAATCAGCCCTTTGTGTTATCTGTCTCATCCTCACCCTGTCAGGGCCAGAGCTAGTCAGGGCTTAGGGACTGATCGTTATAGGCCTACGACATAGGACTGTGAGAAGTTGATATCAACTTAGCCACCCTAATAATATGTTGATTTCTACAGGGAACCATTTGCGATGACTGGTGTATGACTGCTTTCTGCGAACCATGTGTTCAATGCCAAATCGTTCATGAAGTCAATAAGGAGATTCCTAACTGACAGAGCCGGAAAGTGAATGCTGATCCCCAAAGTGTTGTCTAGCTATGTCTTGTTATGAAAATGTTCATTAAATTGTTTCAGTGAGGAGCCTCAAGTTTTTGTACAATAAACGTATTATGGTTACATTAGGACTGTTGTCATCTGAAGACTATGCCTGCAAGTCAAACTTTTTATGTGAGCACAACCCTTTAGCCAAATCCTCAGCAGTAAGAAAAAACAAGACACAGTACGATGTGACGGACAGATGTATACAATATGTAATATAACTTACAGTATTTGACTATTTATGATAAGTCTGTTATTACCAGATTATGGCTAATTTAAATGTATTCAACTACCAGTGGTTTATGTAAAAATGTTAAAAATGTGAAATAAGAACTACACAAGAATAGTTCAGGAGGTTCTTGTATTATTATTGTATTGCTAGATATTACTGCACTATTGGAGCTAGAAACATAAGCATTTCGCTGCACCTGCGATAATATCTGCAGAACTGTATACGTGACCAATAAACTTTGATTTGAAAGCCGGTCTGACTTAACCAACAAGCACTGAGTTCAATCAAAATACTAGCAAAGTTACAAAATATCCAGTTAACCACAAGTCATTCCTGTGGCAGCAGGACTTTTGGACCATTTCAAATCTAATTTAATTTGTCACATGCTTCATAAACAACAGGTGTAGACTAATACTGAAATGCTTACTTCCCAACAATGCAGAGCGAGAAAAATAAATGATTGAAAAATAATAATGAGGAATAAATGCATAAGTGACATTACACTTGTGCTGTGGATGCAGAGATGCATTTAGAAAGTCCATTTGTTTTAAATTCTCCACTGTCTAACTGCCTGCAATGTCAAGAAAACGTTGTCGGTACATTTCCACCTGTTCACTCCTCATCCCATGGGAATTTTATGTTTGTTCCGTTCATTTCCTTTTTTAGGACAGCTGTGAATTTGAAATCCTGCTCAGGACTGAAATGATTTTTCCAGTCTCCAGCAACCCCTGAAAGAACAAGGTGAATGTGCTTTAATTGAATAGTGAAATATATGGGAGCAAAAAATGGTTGCAGTAGCGCATGATGAGAGAACATCATTCTACTAGCCGCATTCTGGGTTCCTATCCCGCTGCAGGGAGTGATTACCCCCTATCTTGCCAGTTTCCATTACCTTTTCTAAGGAAGGTGGACTTGCTGCTATCCATGATCTCCTGTGGCACCAGGGAGTAGTTTGACATGGCATTTAACTTCATGTTGCTGAAACAGCAGTGGTTGGCTACACGATCCAGAGTTTCTTCACTTAGGTCCCGACCAAGGAACCGTGAGAGGCGTTCCAGCACTCCCCGCAGGTCCTTCAGGAGAGAAACAGACATATGTAAGCAGTTTGGCCTGGGGTTAGCCTAGTTCACTATCAGTCTGGTCACGCAGGATTGAGGCGGTTTGCATTGATTGGTGTTTTACCTTGACCATTTCTTCATAGGTAATGTATAGGATTCTGTCTCCCAGATCTGAATTTCGCCAGCTTTTCACATGGTCTGTCCACTTCCCAAACAACACTGTGTAGATAAACAAATGTTAATTACAATCAAACCCAGTTACCCTCTTCTTTAGTATGGGCATCAAAAGGTCCCTCACATTTATTTATATATCCTAGCATTTTTCACCTTGCCCAGAGAGAAACTTATTTAGAAACTCATCAAAAGTCCCAGGGTCATCCAGGAAACTGGCCATCTTGTGGAAGTGAAATGATGACACCATAACATCTTTTGGGTTCCGGGTAACATAAATGACCTAAATGAAAGCAAATAAAGTCTTAAATATGAGTTCCATAGACAAACTTTCAAGAGCCCAGTGTGATAGCTAAATTATAAGTTAATTACATTGCATGTAGGCACATTTTTTTCAATTGTTTTATTCATTTGCAATGCTGAAGTCAGTCCATTAAACATACTGCAAGAGTCTCTTCAGTTGTTACTGTCTAGTAGTTGCTCTCAGTTCCTGGATCAGGGCCCTACCTTGGCTTTGGAGGGGAAGAAGGAGGGGGGCATGAGATGGTAGGGCATATGAGAGACCATTGCCCGTGGTGAGGGCAGACGGTCCAGAACTAGGGCTGCTCGTGTCTCCTCCAGCCAGGGAACCCGGTCCCAGTTGGGAATAGTTTGCACTGGAGTAAGGTCTCCTCCATTTAGGACTAAAGGTACAATCTCTTGCATCCATGTGGTACCTGGTAAACATTACCTTAATTAGTTATTGTAAGTAAGTCCTATTATAGTAATAAAAAACACACATTACATATTTTCTTTCGTCTGACAAGTTTTTGGGATGTAAAAATGTCCAACTGCAATGCCTGGGAGACTAAACTGCATTGGTGTAAACTACTTAAATAGTACTTTAAAGTATTTTTACTTAAGTCGTTTTATAGGGGCATCTGTACTTTGCTATTTATATTTTTGACAACTTTTACTTCACTACATTCCTAAAGAAAGTATTGTACTTTTTACTTTATACATTTTCTCCTACAGCCAAAAATACAAAATGTTGAATGCAGCAGGGCAGGAACATTTTGAAATTCATGGCCTTATCAAGAGAACACGTGTCATTCCTACTGCCTCTGGTCTGGCTGACTCACTGAACACAAATGCATCTTTTGTAGATAACGTCTGAGTGTGCCCTTGGCTATCCGTACATTTTAAAAACAATAAAATGGTGCCGTTTGCTTTGATTAATATAAGGAATTTGAAATTATTTAAACTTTTCCTTTCGATACTTAAGTATATTTTAGAAATTTGATTTACTTTTGATACTTAAGTATATTTAAAACCAAATACATTTGGTACATACATTTGACTTTTACTCTAGTAACGTTAGTATTGTACTACGTGACTTTCACTTTTATTTTAGTAACTTTCTATTAAGGTATCTACTTTTATTCAAGTTTGACAATTTGGTACTTTTCCACGACTACTAAACTTTAAATGACATGAAGCCATACTAACGTTAGAGTACAGTATGTTCTTACCAGACTTTGGGTAAGTCACTGTGAAAATATCTTCATCTTCAACTTTAATTTCCTCCGCGTATTTAAAACTTTCAAAAGAGTGAGTTTCTTTCGGGCACAAAAGACCGTGATAAACGATATAATTTCCATCATTCGCCATACTTAAACACAATTTACAGAGTTAAAGTAAAGTATGCTAATTTTCGGTGAAAAACAATGTCTGCGAGTCAGTAAAGTGGGAGGGAAGTGCATTCCTTTTGTGCAATTTGTGCGCAGATGCCAAAACGTTTTAACAATTCACTCAGCCGATAGCAGCATTATTCATTGACAATAATACACTAATAATAAGTAATTCATAATAATTAAAATAATTGCTCATACTAATATTACTACTAATAATACAATAATACAAATGTTGAATAGATAGATTTGGACCCATCCCAAGATGCAGTTACAACACCAAAATTAGTTAAATTATGTAATGTATGAAAATTATGTCAAGTTGTTGATCCCTGGATTTGAAGATGGTGCCTCAAAGTTGGCAGATCACACTGAGATATGGAAATTTGTTGCATACATTACCTGATTTGGGGTAAGTAATGGCAAACACATCGCTGTCCTGAACTTTGAAATCATTGGCATATTTCAGACTCTCCTCATTGTGAACCACAGTTGGTAACAAAATTCCATGGTGAAGAAAGTACCTGTCTGATGCCATGGAACACACTCAGGTATAGCCTGCAGTAAAGTTCTGCCAGTTCAGCAGCCCTGGCATATGTTTAATGCATCAATGCAAATGTGAGAGAGGAAAGAATCCCTCCCCCTCTTGTAGCTCTTTCTTGCAATGGGGTCTTTGTCAAGGGCAGAATCACCCAGAGAAGGGCTTGAGATGGGATGGATGGCCCCTGCAGGAGCAGTAAACCCAATACAAGAAAGGAAGGAGTGTTTGTAAACCTTGTCACTCTCAATCTATTCCCCACAGCGAAAGGGTATGCAAACAATGAGACATCCCACCTAATGTTGCAACCATTACAAATAGGTCTACGTGGCCAATGAATAACAAGGAGAAGCACAGCACTCGCCATAATATTTTAAATACCTTTATTGCTATGGGATGATCAGTTGAATAGCTTAAAAAAGTGTGATATGTTTCGCCATGGCCTTCTACCTTGTTGCAGGAGGAGCTATCATTTGTCTGTCCAGAAGACTGAGTTCACCTCACTCCTGTTCCTTCACTTCCTTGCTTTCACTGAGATATGGTAACATTTTGCACAATAATGTTATTATGCATGAACTGAACAGCTCTTGTATTGTGATGTAATGCACATTTGATGCAGCCAGGCCTAACTGAAACTGACTAGCAGATTCTGTAGGTCAGTCATTCTGACTAGGACTCACTCAATGGAGCCTTTGTCCAGGGCAGAACTGTAAGTCTGGGGCAGAATGCCAGAGAGAGGGCCTGAGATAGGATATGGCCCTGCGTTTGCCATCCTGTAATTTAGGCTACATTTATACAAGCAGCCCATTTCTGATAATTTCCACTAATAGGCCTTTTGACCAATCAGATCAGTTCTGAAAAAGATCTGATCCCTAGAGCTTAAATATGGCAGAGTTAAGATGCCACATACCAAGACATTCAAATCTGTTGCATGAACTTCCTTGTAAAAAATAAAATATATGTAATGGCTTCCTCTTCCCATACATTTACAAGATTGACCAAGTGCCTCTTGGCAGAAAAGCATGTTCCTTTACATGAGGGTAATGAAGGATTAACAAAGTTCTGGTTTAGCAGGGGCCTGTTTAGAAGGTTGTAGCGTACCTTACAAAATAATCCTACAGGAATCTTGTAGGACTTTTAGTTAGGGGTTAGAGAATGTTCAGATAGAAATGTATTATGTAAAACAGAAAAGATTGTGTCAGGTAGAATGTAATCGTGTTGGCTCAGTTTCTTACATTTATATAGGAATGTTTTACTTCATTGAATACAGCCCAAGTCCCCGGTCACCACAGTGTAGCGCCAACAATCACAAAGCATGAGACCTTTTTGAAGTGAGGGAGAAAACAGGTTGGTCAATAGGTTTCTACACAGACTATACTGGTCAACAGGTTTCTACACAGACTAGACTGGTCAACAGGTTTCTACACAGACTAGACTGGTCAACAGGTTTCTATACAAACAAGACTGGTCAACAGGTTTCTATACAGACTATACTGGTCAACAGGTTTCTACACAGACTAGACTGGTCAACAGGTTTCTACACAGACTATACTGGTCAACAGGTTTCTACAGACTAGACTGGTCAACAGGTTTCTACACAGACTAGACTGGTCAACAGGTTTCCACAGACTAGACTGGTCAACAGGTTTCTATACAGACTAGACTGGTCAACAGGTTTCTGTAAAGACTTGACTGGTCAACAGGTTTCTACAGACTAGACTGGTCAACAGGTTTCTACACAGACTAGACTGGTCAACCAACAGGTTTCTACACAGACTAAACTGGTCAACATGTTTCTATACAGTCTAGACTGGTCAACAGGTGTCTACACAGACTAGACTGGTCAACAGGTGTCTACACAGACTAGACTGGACAACATGTTTCTATACAGACTAGACTGGTCAACAGGTTTCTACAGACTAGACTGGTCAACAGGTTTCTACAGACTAGACTGGTCAACAGGTTTCTACACAGACTAGACTGGTCAACAGGTTTCTACACAGACTAGACTGGTCAACAGGTTTCTATACAAACAAGACTGGTCAACAGGTTTCTATACAGACTATACTGGTCAACAGGTTTCTACACAGACTAGACTGGTCAACAGGTTTCTACACAGACTATACTGGTCAACAGGTTTCTACAGACTAGACTGGTCAACAGGTTTCTACACAGACTAGACTGGTCAACAGGTTTCCACAGACTAGACTGGTCAACAGGTTTCTATACAGACTAGACTGGTCAACAGGTTTCTGTAAAGACTTGACTGGTCAACAGGTTTCTACAGACTAGACTGGTCAACAGGTTTCTACACAGACTAGACTGGTCAACCAACAGGTTTCTACACAGACTAAACTGGTCAACATGTTTCTATACAGTCTAGACTGGTCAACAGGTGTCTACACAGACTAGACTGGTCAACAGGTGTCTACACAGACTAGACTGGACAACATGTTTCTATACAGACTAGACTGGTCAACAGGTTTCTACAGACTAGACTGGTCAACAGGTTTCTACAGACTAGACTGGTCAACAGGTTTCTATACAGACTAGACTGGTCAACAGGTTTCTGTAAAGACTTGACTGGTCAACAGGTTTCTACAGACTAGACTGGTCAACAGGTTTCTACAGACTAGACTGGTCAACAGGTTTCTACACAGACTAGACTGGTCAACCAACAGGTTTCTACACAGACTAAACTGGTCAACATTTTTCTATACAGACTAGACTGGTCAACAGGTTTCTACAGACTAGACTGGTCAACATGTTTCTATACAGACTAAACTGGTCAACCAACAGGTTTCTACACAGACTAAACTGGTCAACATGTTTCTATACAGACTAGACTGGTCAACAGGTTTCTACAGACTAGACTGGTCAACATGTTTCTATACAGACTAGACTGGTCAACAGGTGTCTGTCTATACAGACTAGACTGGTCAACAGGTGTCTACACAGACTAGACTGGTCAACAGGTTTCTACAGACTAGACTGGTCAACGGGTGTCTACACAGACTAGACAACATGTTTCTATACAGACTAGACTGGTCAACAGGTTTCTATACAGACTAGACTGGTCAACAGGTTTCTACAGACTATACAACAGGTTTCTACACAGACTAGACTGGTCATGAAGTTTCTATACAGACTAGACTGGTCAACAGGATTATATACAGACTAGACTGGTCAACAGGATTATATACAGACTAGACTGGTCAACAGGATTATATACAGACTAGACTGGTCAACAGGTTTTTACACAGACTAGACTGGTCAACAGGATTATATACAGACTAGACTGGTCAACAGGTTTTTACACAGACTAGACTGGTCAACAGGATTATATACAGACTAGACTGGTCAACAGGTTTTTACACAGACTAAACTGGTCAACAGGTTTTTACACAGACTAGACTGGTCAACAGGTTTTTACACAGACTAAACTGGTCAACAGGTTTACACAGACTAAACTGGTCAACAGGTCTTTACACAGACTAGACTGGTCAACAGGTTTCCATAAAGACTGGTCAACAGGCGTCTACACAGACTAGACTGGTCAATACATTTCAATACATTTCTATGCAGACACCAGGTTTCTATACAGACTAGACTGGTCAACAGGTTTCTACACAGACTATACTGGTCAACAGGTTTCTACAGACTAGACTGGTCAACAGGTTTCTACACAGACTAGACTGGTCAACAGGTTTCCACAGACTAGACTGGTCAACAGGTTTCTATACAGACTAGACTGGTCAACAGGTTTCTGTAAAGACTTGACTGGTCAACAGGTTTCTACAGACTAGACTGGTCAACAGGTTTCTACACAGACTAGACTGGTCAACCAACAGGTTTCTACACAGACTAAACTGGTCAACATGTTTCTATACAGTCTAGACTGGTCAACAGGTGTCTACACAGACTAGACTGGTCAACAGGTGTCTACACAGACTAGACTGGACAACATGTTTCTATACAGACTAGACTGGTCAACAGGTTTCTACAGACTAGACTGGTCAACAGGTTTCTACAGACTAGACTGGTCAACAGGTTTCTATACAGACTAGACTGGTCAACAGGTTTCTGTAAAGACTTGACTGGTCAACAGGTTTCTACAGACTAGACTGGTCAACAGGTTTCTACAGACTAGACTGGTCAACAGGTTTCTACACAGACTAGACTGGTCAACCAACAGGTTTCTACACAGACTAAACTGGTCAACATTTTTCTATACAGACTAGACTGGTCAACAGGTTTCTACAGACTAGACTGGTCAACATGTTTCTATACAGACTAAACTGGTCAACCAACAGGTTTCTACACAGACTAAACTGGTCAACATGTTTCTATACAGACTAGACTGGTCAACAGGTTTCTACAGACTAGACTGGTCAACATGTTTCTATACAGACTAGACTGGTCAACAGGTGTCTGTCTATACAGACTAGACTGGTCAACAGGTGTCTACACAGACTAGACTGGTCAACAGGTTTCTACAGACTAGACTGGTCAACGGGTGTCTACACAGACTAGACAACATGTTTCTATACAGACTAGACTGGTCAACAGGTTTCTATACAGACTAGACTGGTCAACAGGTTTCTACAGACTATACAACAGGTTTCTACACAGACTAGACTGGTCATGAAGTTTCTATACAGACTAGACTGGTCAACAGGATTATATACAGACTAGACTGGTCAACAGGATTATATACAGACTAGACTGGTCAACAGGATTATATACAGACTAGACTGGTCAACAGGTTTTTACACAGACTAGACTGGTCAACAGGATTATATACAGACTAGACTGGTCAACAGGTTTTTACACAGACTAGACTGGTCAACAGGATTATATACAGACTAGACTGGTCAACAGGTTTTTACACAGACTAAACTGGTCAACAGGTTTTTACACAGACTAGACTGGTCAACAGGTTTTTACACAGACTAAACTGGTCAACAGGTTTACACAGACTAAACTGGTCAACAGGTCTTTACACAGACTAGACTGGTCAACAGGTTTCCATAAAGACTGGTCAACAGGCGTCTACACAGACTAGACTGGTCAATACATTTCAATACATTTCTATGCAGACACCAGGTTTCTATACAGACTAGACTGGTCAACAGGTTTCTACACAGACTATACTGGTCAACAGGTTTCTACAGACTAGACTGGTCAACAGGTTTCTACACAGACTAGACTGGTCAACAGGTTTCCACAGACTAGACTGGTCAACAGGTTTCTATACAGACTAGACTGGTCAACAGGTTTCTGTAAAGACTTGACTGGTCAACAGGTTTCTACAGACTAGACTGGTCAACAGGTTTCTACACAGACTAGACTGGTCAACCAACAGGTTTCTACACAGACTAAACTGGTCAACATGTTTCTATACAGTCTAGACTGGTCAACAGGTGTCTACACAGACTAGACTGGTCAACAGGTGTCTACACAGACTAGACTGGACAACATGTTTCTATACAGACTAGACTGGTCAACAGGTTTCTACAGACTAGACTGGTCAACAGGTTTCTACAGACTAGACTGGTCAACAGGTTTCTATACAGACTAGACTGGTCAACAGGTTTCTGTAAAGACTTGACTGGTCAACAGGTTTCTACAGACTAGACTGGTCAACAGGTTTCTACAGACTAGACTGGTCAACAGGTTTCTACACAGACTAGACTGGTCAACCAACAGGTTTCTACACAGACTAAACTGGTCAACATTTTTCTATACAGACTAGACTGGTCAACAGGTTTCTACAGACTAGACTGGTCAACATGTTTCTATACAGACTAAACTGGTCAACCAACAGGTTTCTACACAGACTAAACTGGTCAACATGTTTCTATACAGACTAGACTGGTCAACAGGTTTCTACAGACTAGACTGGTCAACATGTTTCTATACAGACTAGACTGGTCAACAGGTGTCTGTCTATACAGACTAGACTGGTCAACAGGTGTCTACACAGACTAGACTGGTCAACAGGTTTCTACAGACTAGACTGGTCAACGGGTGTCTACACAGACTAGACAACATGTTTCTATACAGACTAGACTGGTCAACAGGTTTCTATACAGACTAGACTGGTCAATACATTTCAATACATTTCTATGCAGACACCAGGTTTCTATACAGACTAGACTGGTCAACAGGTTTCTACACAGACTATACTGGTCAACAGGTTTCTACAGACTAGACTGGTCAACAGGTTTCTACACAGACTAGACTGGTCAACAGGTTTCCACAGACTAGACTGGTCAACAGGTTTCTATACAGACTAGACTGGTCAACAGGTTTCTGTAAAGACTTGACTGGTCAACAGGTTTCTACAGACTAGACTGGTCAACAGGTTTCTACACAGACTAGACTGGTCAACCAACAGGTTTCTACACAGACTAAACTGGTCAACATGTTTCTATACAGTCTAGACTGGTCAACAGGTGTCTACACAGACTAGACTGGTCAACAGGTGTCTACACAGACTAGACTGGACAACATGTTTCTATACAGACTAGACTGGTCAACAGGTTTCTACAGACTAGACTGGTCAACAGGTTTCTACAGACTAGACTGGTCAACAGGTTTCTATACAGACTAGACTGGTCAACAGGTTTCTGTAAAGACTTGACTGGTCAACAGGTTTCTACAGACTAGACTGGTCAACAGGTTTCTACAGACTAGACTGGTCAACAGGTTTCTACACAGACTAGACTGGTCAACCAACAGGTTTCTACACAGACTAAACTGGTCAACATTTTTCTATACAGACTAGACTGGTCAACAGGTTTCTACAGACTAGACTGGTCAACATGTTTCTATACAGACTAAACTGGTCAACCAACAGGTTTCTACACAGACTAAACTGGTCAACATGTTTCTATACAGACTAGACTGGTCAACAGGTTTCTACAGACTAGACTGGTCAACATGTTTCTATACAGACTAGACTGGTCAACAGGTGTCTGTCTATACAGACTAGACTGGTCAACAGGTGTCTACACAGACTAGACTGGTCAACAGGTTTCTACAGACTAGACTGGTCAACGGGTGTCTACACAGACTAGACAACATGTTTCTATACAGACTAGACTGGTCAACAGGTTTCTATACAGACTAGACTGGTCAACAGGTTTCTACAGACTATACAACAGGTTTCTACACAGACTAGACTGGTCATGAAGTTTCTATACAGACTAGACTGGTCAACAGGATTATATACAGACTAGACTGGTCAACAGGATTATATACAGACTAGACTGGTCAACAGGATTATATACAGACTAGACTGGTCAACAGGTTTTTACACAGACTAGACTGGTCAACAGGATTATATACAGACTAGACTGGTCAACAGGTTTTTACACAGACTAGACTGGTCAACAGGATTATATACAGACTAGACTGGTCAACAGGTTTTTACACAGACTAAACTGGTCAACAGGTTTTTACACAGACTAGACTGGTCAACAGGTTTTTACACAGACTAAACTGGTCAACAGGTTTACACAGACTAAACTGGTCAACAGGTCTTTACACAGACTAGACTGGTCAACAGGTTTCCATAAAGACTGGTCAACAGGCGTCTACACAGACTAGACTGGTCAATACATTTCAATACATTTCTATGCAGACACCAGGTTTCTATACAGACTAGACTGGTCAACAGGTTTCTATACAAACCAGACTAGTCATTTTAAGGCTAACTAGAAGGGGAACAAATCTATTATCTCCGGCATGAATTAGAAGTGGCATTCCGGTGGTAGGTGTGGAGCGTCGATTCTTCCGATTGGAAAGGAAATATGTGTGGGAATCTGGACACAAGAGTATTCATCATTCCTGGACATGCCCACTACTGTACAGACACCAAGTCACCATGGAAATCAGCAGAATTGGGCCCCACAGTACATAATAGGGTTTGTAGTAACAGTAGGTCAGTTGTGACAGCAAGTCAAGTGTGATTTGATTATCTCCCTACAACACCACACATAAAGCTCTCATACTAGGAGCCCGAACTACACCTCAATGTTGAGTACAAATTTGACTTCTATCTCCTGCCTTTTGTAAATATCTATACAAAATCAAATTAAAACATTGTCTATCGTATGTAATAAGCACACTGTGCGCAATCAAAAGTAGCATATTAAGTCATTTATTGGCCATTCACTCACACCTCACTAAGTTTCCATAGAGTAGGATAACCCACTGCTACCATGTTTTATGTAATCTTACGACAACATAAGTACGCCATTATGCTGCTTCAGTCATGTGACAAGTGCACCAACATTTGTATTTCATCATGTCGAATGAGATTAAGTTCATCTCTTTCATATCTGCAGTAATGCAGGTGAGCACACAGAGTAACAACAGTATTGTACCATCAGCTTAGATGTCAAAGTAGTTTAGTAACTGTACTACAATGCTTAAGAGGCATCCACTTTCATCCACTTGTTATAAATACTCAATCTACCGTACTAATTCAGCACAATAATAAATCATACATAAAAAAGTAGTATCATAACATTAAAAAAGTCAAACCATGAATGCTCACATTCCTGCCCTCTTTCTGTGTGATACAAAATTAATCTTTACAGGCAAAGTCTGGTTGAAAGGCCCTGTGTGTGTGTGTGTGTTAAAGACCCTCTTTGTTTGGGGTCGCAGCCAGTCTCAGTTACTGTGCACCAGTGTGACGAAGAGGAAAAGAGAACAGAGGGAGATGGATCCAGTGAGCACCGCCTTCACCAGGAGGACTGTCCAGCTCCCCAGCAGGAACACATGGACAAACAACCTGAGAGAAGTTAGAGGACAGAGGAGAAAATGAGTAGATGTGTACTATGTTTGATACCAATATGTCAATTGTTGACTACTATGTAACTGATTGTTGCTAACATTATATAATCACGATGGATTATGACATGAATTTGGAGGCGTTATGGTTTTCAGTACCATTTCAATAATGTATTGTTTCTTTTGAAAAATAGGGGTTGGTCATCCAGACCATTACACAACTGTAGCTATCAGTGTTTATAATGACCTCCAGCGGTGTACAGAAACACTTCAGTTCCCTCCCCAGAACAGATGAGCACTATGAGCTGAAAACCAGCTCTGTGAGGATGACCATTTCTACAGTATGCAGTTCCACAGGTCCCTTCCCTGGGTACATTGAAGTACGTGATACTCACTCCATGAGGAAGGCCTTGTATACACACAGCCCTAGCAGTACAGTCACAGGCAGACGGAAGCTCTTCGGGAGGTCGTACCGCGTGAACATCCACACCACTGCTGCCATGGCGATATAGTGCACCTGAATTAGAAGGCGACACCGAATTTCCTTAGAAACTATACATCTTCTAAGCCCTCCACAGGAAATGTAATGTTGATGAGTATTCATTATCTAAGTATTTACTGGAAGTCAAAATAAATGTCTATTTGATTCAGCAGTATAAGTGTCAGTGCAAGGGGACTTACCAGGCTGATGTTGGAGTCGAAGCTCATCTGTATGTACTTCCAGTCAAACTCAATGCCTCTAGCACCCACCCATAGAGGTATACACCTGGATGACAGGGCAAGAGGATTAAATACAAGAGACAGCATTGCAAATAAACATAATGGCAAATATACTAGTGAGCTTGGGTAGTGAATGACTATAATCTACACAGAAATGAATGTGAATCTGGAATGCACCCAAAGAGATTGAAAGAGAAACAGCAGGGGGACAGAGAAAGATAGAGAAAGAGAATGTACCTTGACATAACGAGCTCTGCTGTGGACCATCCCATCGCTGCCACCATGATCTTGTACTCTCCCTTCCCTGCGTTCCTGGACATGACCAGATGCAGGCCCAGAAGGTCTGCTAGGTCCACCGTGGCCTTCATAAACTCACCAACAAAGTCATACACACCAGCTCCTCCCTCCCATGTGGGGAAGAAAGTTGCTAGAAATAGCATCTGGAACAGAGACATTGTTCATTTTATTTTGTATTGTCACATACACAGGATAGGTGCAGTGAAATGTCTTGTTTTACAGGGTCAGCCATAGTATTACAGCGCCCCTGTAGCAAATTAGGGTTTATTACAGCGCCCCTGTAGCAAATTAGGGTTAACTGGCTTACTCAAGGGCACATTTTCACCTTGTCGGCTCGAGTATTCAAATCAGCAACCTTTTGGTTACTAAACACTAGGCTACCTGCCGCCTTAGTAGGATACATATTAACTAGTAATAACTAATAACTAGTAGGCTACATTAGTAATCAAGCAGTTTTTAGTCTGCATCCCAATGCAGAATGATGATACTTTTATTGCTTTTCAGAAAACAGACAGTTTGGACAGTCAATGCTCACCTTGCATAGCTGTACAAATAGGTAGGTAGCTCCTGCTTGAACACATCTCCAGAATGCATTATATTCTGATCTATAATATGGATAGAGAAAGACTCATCTGTACACTAGAATGGTTTGAACATGGTTGCCTAGAGTGGCAGGAGGATTGGCTGACCTCTCAATCTGCTGACATTTCCATGTAGATTACATTTCACCCTCTACTATATATATATATAGTAATGTTTTACTTGGCAAGTGAGTTAAGAACAAATTCTTATTTCCAATGACGGCCTACCCCGGCCCAATTGTGCGCCGCCCTATGGGACACACAATCACGGCCAGATATGATACAGCCTGGATTCGAAACAGGGACTGTAGTGACACCTCTTGCACTGAGATGCCGTGCCTTCGACTGCTGCGCCACTCGGGAGCCCAATAAGGGTGACTAGCTAGTGAACAGATCATACAAAAATACATGTTCAGTAGCTAAATGTACGGGGTCAACTAACAAATTAATCTAATGCAGTTTATATAGTATGAGAGGTGCTGATATTTACAGTCCACTGCACTTGTAGGTGATAAAGTAGGGGAAATAAGCCAAGGCAAAGCAATTCCCGAAATGAAATAGCGTCATATTGCCAGGGAGTCCAACACTGGCGAATTCTCCAACGAGTCTGAAGGAATAAAGACATGATAGCTATTAGCTAGCAACAATTATTGACACAATATTAGCTAACTAACGTTAGTTATTTAAGATTTATGAAGCATTGGAGCAGATAATCTGAAAGCAACGTTACTTGCTAGCGTCCTCTCTTCCTGCACACTCAAAAGGCTGATTATGTGCAAGGCCTAAACATATTTATTCCACTCGTATTATAAATTGAAATGTATTAGATAAGTTAACTGCATATAAATAACACACGTCTGAATGAAGATCAGCACGAATCATTCAGAAATACCTGTATTTACTCAGGTTGACAGGGATTATTGAGATGCTAATGCTGGTTTGCTAACTCGTTGGATGAAGGACGGAAACTAGTTGTCCACTAGTTACCACAGCCTGTATCGTAGAAAATTCCTAAAATAAAATAAAAATGCGTTTTAGTATTAATTTAGGTTTAGGCATACGAGTAGCAGTGTGGATTGAGTAAGGTTCCAAGTCAGATTTTAAGAAGATAAATTGTAGAAATAGGCGGAATTAATAACTTTGTGGCTGTGGTAACTAGTGACGACTCGGAAACCTACCTTTAAATGATTCCGCTATCCCTTGATGTCTCCGATCCTATCGCTCCGCTAGTTTGCTAGCGTTTTAAGACAAGTACTCAAAGAGGGTCTTGTAAAGCAAATAGACGGAACGACAGAACGGAGTCACCATGGTTAACCGTAATAATTGCAGAGCAGGACTTCGGCAGTTTCTGCAAAGATTATTTAGTATGAAAATGTCTAAAAACTCGGTGGATTTTGTTGTTCATGCAATGAGTAAATAGTTCCTGCATCGTCGTTGACATGACAAATACAACTAATGACAATTTATAAGTTTAAGGATATTTGCAGCACTATAGCTAGCCTGGACATCCACTAGTAGGCGCTATTCGCCAACAACAAACGACGTTAGCAATAATAGCGCCATCTGGTTGCAGCAGGGCTACACTATATGTAGTAGTCTAACGTCATTGAGTTAAAGGCCCAGTGCAGTCAAAAACGTGATTGTTTGAAAAATATGTCCAAACTATGAGATTGGAATAGTACTCTGAAAACGGTCAAATTATGATAATGCCCTTTTAGTGTAAGAGCTGTTCGAAAAGACAGCCTGAAATGTCAACTTATTTTGGTGGGATGAAGTTTTGGTCTGCTCTTGCTAAGAAACACTTTGTTTTAAATTAAAATGGTCAAAAAGAAACAATCACAGTAAAGTACTTAATTTTTACCCAGAAATGATTTGATATTGAGATATGACTACATTGGACCTTTAAAGCTCATTATGGTAGTTCAGGCGTCCACCATGTGCAGTACTCTAGGCTAGTCTAATTAATATTTAAATGTACAACCATGCTATAATGACATTCCAAAATAATGGGTGTTGTGGTTGTTCATGTGAACAGTGTTGAATGCAGAAAACATACCACCAGTCATTTGGTTTACCTTATTGTGCAACAATATTTGCCACTAGAAGTCTCCTGCGACTCCCGTTAGGGCAGGATAAATTAAATTGCAATAGTGGACTTCCAGATAGCTTTCAGAATGCATATGTCCTTGATGGAGAGTTGACACTTGACTGAGAAACTGTCAGTTCCATAGCCTTACACCCAATAAATTCTGTCAGAAAACCTTTCTGAGAAGTCATCCAGTGCAATGTGCACAACCCGATTGGCAAATTCAATATCAATCATGTTTGACTCCTGGTCCTAGGTACCAACATGGTATGCAGACTTTTGTTCCAGCATAGTATTAAAACTGTGGCCTGGCTAAAGCATCAGCTATTAAAACTGAAGTTTAGGGAATAACATTTGTTTCAATATAATTTTCACCAAACTGTGATGTTCAAATAATGCAAATGTGCATCAAATTAAGTCTAATCCTGTCAGTAATGTTACAAACACATTATCATACAATTGTCACTTTATAATGCATCATCTTCATGTTCTGCATCCTGTTGATTATCTTGAATGCAGATGACGACTTATTTGCCATTGTGTGAAAACATGTTCTTATAACACTGGCAAACAGGAAACATGAACAACAACAAGGCAAGACAAAGACATTTGTAAAGATTCTACAGAAGTATTATTTTTTTAGTTACAATAGCTTGTCTTTCTCACTTGACTCTTAAACATGGAAATCTTTAACACCAATATTACATGGTAACAGCCAGTATGGAAACATCTACGGCAATGCTCTGGGAAGACACAGAAACTCATACTGTCAAGTCAAAACAGTCTCAAAGTGGGACTTTTTCATTAAGGAAAAAACAAATACTTGTACACACAGCCTACTACAGAGACTAAGTTGTGTTGTAGAGAGTGGTGGAGGGCTGGTGGTACTAGGGGTGTGACACTGGAGGGTGTGAGTGCATGTAAAAGGGGGGTGGGTCCCATTGCAGCTTTCTGGAGCCGGACAGTTACTCCTTAGAATGCATGTACAGCAACAGGTCAGCGACGCGGTGGCTGTAGCCGAACTCATTGTCATACCTGGGGAAACACAGACAGAGATGGAGTCATAGTTTAGTTGAGGGCTTAGAAAAACCAAAAAGGGGTCCAGCGTTAGCAGGGGAGAAACTATAGAATTAGAATGCAGAATGATTGAATATTTACTCTAATTCCAAGGGAGGAACTTACCAGGAAATGAGTTTGACAAAGTTGTCATTGAGAGAGATACCGGCGCCAGCATCAAAGATGGAGGAGTGGGTGTCTCCAATGAAGTCAGAAGACACAACCTGGTGGGACAGGAAATATGAAAAGTGAGAAACCCACCAACAGAACAGCTGCAGTATACAGAGATCTATGTAATCTAGGAGCCCTGCTTTTAAACTACAACTTGCTAATAACACATCATATAATTGCCAGTTAAACTGAGCTCTACTGCCACCTGTGCTCATCTTTCATGTTGACATACATATTTTGTAATTAACTTACAGAGTCCTCAGTGTACCCCAGGTATCCCTTCATGGGTCCTTCGGCGGCCTTCTTGACAGCCTCCTTGATCTCAGCGTAGCTGCCGGGCCGGGACAGGCGGCAGGTTAGGTCCACCACTGACACGTCAGCCACGGGCACACGGAAGGCCATGCCAGTCAGCTTGCTGACAGAGAGAAGGCTCACATCAGCACTTATATAAGCAGTCTTTTTCGTCAAGCACACATTTGCATTCAGCATCTTTGATAAGTAGCAGGCACAATCACATAAATGTATGCAAACACACCCACCCCAGGAGGCTGTTGAGGGGAGGATGGCTCATAATAATGGCTGGAATGGAGTCAATTAAATGGCATCAACCACATGGAAACCATGTGTTTGATGTCAATCCAAACAGCCTCCTGTGACACACACACACACCCCATCTACTGACCCGTTGAGCTCAGGGATGACCTTGCCCACAGCCTTGGCAGCTCCGGTGGAGGCAGGAATGATGTTCTGGTGGGCACCACGGCCATCGCGCCATGCCTTGGCAGAGGGGCCGTCCACTGTCTTCTGGGTGGCGGTGTAGGCGTGGACTGTGGTCTGAGAGGAGGAGCAGAGAGAGAGAGAAAAAGGGAAAGATGAGCATGGGTTCCATAGCGTCAGCGGATGTGTCAATATGGATCACAGGACAAAAAGACATTCAGATGCTCCCTGCATGATGGTCATGAAGATGCATGGACAGATAGTCTAATGGAAGAAAAACTGACCATGAGGGCCTCCTCGATGCCGAAGTTGTCGTGGATGACCTTAGCCAGGGGGGCCAGGCAGTTAGTCGTGCAAGATGCATTACTGTGGATGACCAGAGAGAATTACAATAGGTCACCAACTCAGATAAATAAATTATACTAGCGTTATTAAAGGTTGACTATTCTTGTGAAGAGTTCGCCCTTTGATCATGCATGTATTGGTCAGGAATAAAGGGACTCACCTGACGATGGTCATGCTGGAGGGGTCGTACTTGTCCTCGTTGACTCCCATGACGAACATGGGGGCGTCGGGGGAGGGGGCAGACACAACCACCCGCTTGGCACCACCCTGGATGTGGGACTATGAAAACAAAAAAGAAAACACATTGAGAAAGTCTCAAATCTTGCATGCACATTATATTTAATGTTTGTGCCTAGATCTGACTTGTCCTAATACACTTGAGAACTGATGATAAAGTCTTTCGAGTTTCATAGGTTTATTTTGACAAAGTACATTAGGGTTACTTATTTGGCTGTTGCAAGGCCTTGGTGAGCGCTATAGTTATCAGTGCTTGACGGGGACACACGGGTGTCAGTGTCTTCTGTGTGTCTGGGTACTGCTACTTACAGAGGCCTTGTCAATGCTGAGGAAGACTCCGGTGGACTCAACGACGTAATCGGCACCGGCGTTACCCCATGGGATCTCATGGGGCTTCATACTAATGGGGAGAGAGAGATATTAAGGAAAGCTTTGACTATATACAGACTCAGTGAGCATAGCCTTGCTATTGAGAAAGGCTGCTGTAGGCAGACCTGGATCTCAAGAGAAGACAGACTAAGTGCACACTGCCCACAAAATAATGAAGTGGAAACTGAGCTGCACTTCCTAACCTTCTGCCAAATGTATGACCATAGAGACACATATTTCCCTCAGATTGCACAGACTCACATAGAATTCGAAAACAAATCCAGTTTTGATAAACTAATATACCACAGTAGAGGTCGACCGATTATGATTTTTCAACGCCGATGCCGATTATTAGAGGACCAAAAAAAGCCGATACCGATTAATCAGCCGATTTTTACAATTTATTTGTAATAATGACAATTACAACAATACCGAATGAACACTTTTATTTTAACTTAATATAATACATCAATAAAATCAATTTAGCCTCAAATAAATAATGAAACATGTTCAATTTGGTTTATATAATGCAAAAACAAAGTGTTGGAGAAGAAAGTAAAAGTGAAATATGTGCCATGTAAGAAAGCTAACGTTTAAGTTCCTTGCTCAGAACATGAGAACATATGAAAGCTGGTGGTTCCTTTTAACATGAGTCTTCAATATTCCCAGGTAAGAAGTTTTAGGTTGTAGTTATTATAGGACCATTTCTCTCTATACCATTTGTATTTAATTAACCTTTGACTATTGGATGTTCTTATAGGCACTTTAGTATTGCCAGTGTAACAGTATAGCTTCCGTCCCTCTCCTCGCTCCTACCTGGGCTCGAACCAGGAACACATCGACTACAGCCACCCTCGAAGCAGCGTTACCCATGCAGAGCAAGGGGAACAACCACTCCAAGTCTCAGAGCGAGTGACGTTTGAAACGCTATTAGCGCGCACCCCGCTGACTAGCTAGCCATTTCACATCGGTTACACCAGCCTAATCTCGGGAGTTGATATGCTTGAAGTCATAAACAGCGCAATGCTTGAAGCACAGCGACGAGCTACTGGCAAAACGCATGAAAGTGCTGTTTGAATGAATGCTTACGAGCCTGCTGGTGCCTACCATCGCTCAGTCAGACTGCTCTATCAAATCATAGACTTAATTATAACACATAGAAATACGAGCCTTAGGTCATTAATATGGTTGAATCCGGAAACTATCATCTCGAAAACAAGACGTTTATTCTTTCAGTGAAATACGGAACCGTTCCGTATTTTATCTAATGGGTGGCATCCATAAATCTAAATATTCCTGTTACATTGCACAACCTTCAATGTTATGTCATAATTACGTAAAATTCTGGCAAATTAGGCGGCCCAAACTGTTGCATATACACTGACTGCGTGCAATGAACACAAGAAGTGACAATTTCACCTGGTTAATATTGCCTGCTAACCTGGATTTCTTTTAGCTAAATATGCAGGTTTAAAAATATATACTTCTGTGTATTGATTTTAAGAAAGGCATTGATGTTTATGGTTAGGTACACATTGGAGCAACGACAGTCCTTTTTCACGAATACGCACCGCATCGATTATATGCAACGCAGGACACGCTAGATAAACTAGTAATAACAACCATGTGTAGTTAACTAGTGATTATGATTGATTGATTTTTTTAAGATAAGTTTAATGCTAGCTAGCAACTTACCTTGGCTTACTGCATTCACGTAACAGGCAGTCTCCTCGTGGAGTGCAATGTAATCAGGTGGTTACAGCATTGGACTAGTTAACTGTAAGGTTGCAAGATTGAATCCCGAGCTGACAAGGTAAAAATCTGTCATTCTGCCCAGGAACAAGGCAGTTAACCCACCGTTCCCTGGCCGTCATTGAAAATAAGAATGTGTTCTTAACTGACTTGCCTAGTTTAAATAAAGGCGTACATTTTTTAATAAATAAATAAAATATATTCGGCCAAATCGGTGTCCAAAAATACCTGTTTCAGATTGTTATGAAAACTTGAAATCGGCCCTAATTAATCATCCATTCCGATTAATCGGTCGACCTCTATACCACAGTGTGCCATCACAGGAGCAAGATTTGTGACCTGTTGCCACAAGAAAAGGGCAACCAGTGAAGAATAAATACCATTGTAAATACAACCATATTTATGTTGAGTTATTTTCCCTTTTGTACTTTCACTATTTGAACATCATTACAACACTACATAGACACAATATGACATTTTAAATGTCTATTCCGTTGGAACTTTTGGGAGTAACATTCAAAATGGGTGAATATTTCCTTTAAGACAGGTGGCGCCAGCCCTCAAAGGCCGATAGCAACACTGAGGAGATAATGGCCAGCGGGATTACAGACCACTGAGGTAATACTCTATGAGCCAGGGAGAAAGGGGCATACACACGCTGAATCCCAAAATCAACCTAGCCCCATAGAATGGAACTTTACTCAGACGTACAGAAACGCTGTTCCAGTGGCCCTCGCACACACACATACAGGCAAGCACGCCCGAGCACATGTGATGATGTCATCACTCACCACTGGAATACGGAGATGGAGTGGTCGTCCACAATCAGCTTCCCGTCCTCCATGCTCACCTCACCTTTGTAACGGCCGTGGGTGGAGTCATACTTGAACATGTAAACCTGTGGAGAAAGAGAATGTCAGAGAACATCAAGGTTATCAGTTCATTACACATGATGGGGATATTGGTGCGTTTTTACAATAAATACTACCACATAAGCACACAGGTAGCTTGATCTGGCAGGGTGCCATATTGTATGAAGGCTGTTGGTTGAGGGACTGAAAGAGACTCACCATGTACTGCAGGTCGATGAAGGGATCGTTGATGGCAACGACTTTGATTCCCTTCTGCAGGCAGGCCCTGAGGACCAGGCGGCCAATACGGCCAAATCTGGACAGAGAGGGAAAGACTGGATTCAGTACAGACACAGGGCGACATGGGATTGCTCCCATAAAAACGTTGTAAAATTCCCTCGTCCGGCCTCTGTGTATTGGGACTGCTGTGAAAAATTCCAGATGATGCTAAATGAAAATGTTTTGAGTTAGGATTTACACCTCATGTGGTGAGTGAAGAAATGTGTGTGTACTTAGTTGTGTGACTGTGTTATATGTGCGCTGGCGTGCTTTCCTTGGGGTGCTGGTTTACAGTGTAATCCTCATTATCTGTTAACAGTGCTGTCCTCCTCTTCCCATCTAACACTACTGACTCCCCTCAACACCACACCTTCTGGCGCCGGTTACTCTACGTCCAAGGTACAAACGTGCTCTACGCCGGACCTAAAAATGATACCTGTTACACCACCTGGGTGTAAGCCCTTCTATGAGCTATGCCTGGGCGGAGATTCTACACCTAGTAGGGAGCAGGCATTTTCAAAAGGATGCGAGTCTCGTGTTCATATTTCCCAACCTCTGCAGGCTTTTTGAGTTGCCTATGAGTGAGTCAATTATTACACTTGACTTATGCTACAGACCATGCTAAATGTGTCTGATCAGATATTAGCAAACGAATAGATGAGCTGCAACCTCCACTTATTTGCCCAACCAGAGATCAAATAAACAAATACTGTATAACGGGGATTCAGTGAAACAAAATCACATTGATTGAGCAGACAAGTCAAAGGCTTTTCATGGGGATATAGCCTTGGCCTCGACACCAGTGAAGAGCAAAATAATCCCCCTGTTATACTAGGCCATTGTAGGCTACATAACATGCTAGCAAAATGTTCTGATAACACTATTAGATGAGCAAACTAGATTAAAGATTATCATCATGAACACTCACCTCGGCTAACATTTTCCCAGCCTAATTGTCACCAAATATCCAAATGGAGATAGAGTGAAAACAAAAATCTGATTGATTTATCAAGACGAGTCCCCATGCTTGTCTCAGAGCAGTGAGATGGCACTGTCCCAATCATAACGGTGATGAAAATACAGTTGACCACACACAGCGTTACTTTAAAGTATTTACATTAGCCTACTTTATGCCAATATTTTCATCATTTCGTGATATTCATTCCCACAGTAATTATTGATTGACCCATCCAGATGTGGTTTATAAAACATGCATGCATAGTGGTGGGCTTTGCGAAGTGATGGGACGTGCCTCGCAAAGTTCAGAACTGTCATGATGATGGTAACAGCCTAGCAACCATCATTATGAAGCATCAAATCTCATGAACGGCCATTGCTTACGCCGGACTTAGCTACGACTAAATTCTGATCCCAAAATTGGACGTAGCTATGCCCAAACTAGCATTTAAGGCCAACTTCTTTAACACCCAACTGGTGCAACTGGCCCCCGATGACAACCACAAGCTCTGTGGGGGCTGACAGATACCCATAGGAAAACGACCAATGTCTGTTCAGTGTTCATTGTTTGCTGCTCCCAAATGCGATTTACACCATACACGTGGTGCTGGTTTACAGTGTATAGGTTTTGCAATTGCTTTGCACCTTTATATTGCTTCATAGCCTGTTATTATTACATAACTAGTCTTAACTGGGCCTGGATGTCTTCTGTTGGTGCATTTCCCATTTTTTGAATGGCAGTGTTTAACCCATTTTTTTGATAAATATGCAACAATTTGTATATTAGAGGTGAATATAATACCCACCCGTTGATTCCAACACAGAGGTCTGACATAGTTGCTGTTGATTGGGTTGTGGTGGTGAACCTGAAACAAGAAGATATTAGAAAACATTAGGAAGCGTATTGCAACAAGTGTCCCTCTCTGTAGAAACAGCAAAGTCTTGCAAATGTACAGCTTTCCACGCCGTCTATTCCCACAGAGCACAGTGCCTAGAATCTGCTATCAAATCTTTTTTTCTAGAACAGCAGAGAAAGTAGTGCAAAAGTTTAATTTGTCCAGTTACATAACAGCAGTTAGCTAAGTCAAACACTTGTTCTACTATGTAGTGCATGACTAGGTGGCCTCGTGCTGGGAGGTGTAGGCTAGATTTGTGTCCCTAACTTGGCTATGGAAGGCTCCATTGTCTCCAGGCCTGTTTAACATGCCAGACAGAGAGCAGAGAGTTGAGGAACTGAAGCAACAGGCCCAGACTTCCTATTCAGAGGACTTCCTTTGTCGACTCCAGGGGAAACCAGCCCAGTATGAAACAAACACTGGATTTTGGGCTCCTCCCTTGTAGCCTGTCTGAATCCACAGGCGATATCAATCAGTAGCTCTCCTCTCCTCCGCAATGTTAGCTCTCACTGTATTACCAGCCTGAATGCCTGTGGTGCCAGGCCAGTCTCATTACTTTCCAGAGGCTGCGGTGTGTAAGGAACGATAAAACACAGCCTTCCACTTTAACCTTCTGGTTTAATAGGAGACTAGGCTATTTGTCTACTTTGACTTCTCCAATGGTCCCATAATCAGAGGATTGGACACAGACATGCTTTTCTGTTCTCAGCTCAACTTGCATGGAAACGTATAAATATGAGCCTTGGGTTGTGCCTAGTTTTCAGTGACAGTCTGTATTATGATCATATGCACATGCCTTTATGGGCAAGCTGCTGCATGTGTGGTATTTCTGACAGAGTGCGTGGCTGTGCTGTACAGGAGCATGTTGAGGTTTCTAAAGACACTGAGAGAGGCTATTGGTTATGTAAGAGAGACAGACATGTCTACTAAACAAAAAGAGGGAGGGTTGGAACATAGTCAAATATGTAACCTCATCAGCCCTATAAGGACTGGAGAGGAGTCAGATATTTTTGTGGAGGAAGGGAGAAGATGACCATTAGCCAGAGACACAGGAAGCAGAACAAGATAGTGAACAAGTGTGAACAAGATAGATATGAGACACTTCCTGTAACAAAGCAAGTTATTACAGATGAGACTATACAAATAAGGCTTTATAGTTTAACTCTGTCTTTACATACTGTTTGAGCAAGCCAAAGATAAATGTTCAACCAAATTATGTAGCCTAGCAAAAAAAGTGTTGGTTAGCAATGCTGAAGGTAATATGAGGTTGGGAGAGGTTTGAACACATTTTTGAGGCAATACTTGCAAAATACAGTTGGCCAATAACATCAATGTCAGGTACGTGATGGAGGATGAACCGCATAACAGTAAGTTACTACCCTTGGCTAACACAGTGATGCAACAATCAGGAAATTCCTGCTTCATCATTTTGCAGTGATGCAAACGTTTGTTGGAAATTGATGTGGCAAACTCTTGTGAATATCAATGTAGGAACATTGCTGTTTAAACAAGTCATAGCCCTGGGCTATAGATCTATCAATGCATCATATTTACCATAATCTGTATTGCTCTATAAGTGACACCAAATGACAGCCCCATTATTAACCAATTTCAACTTAAAAACAAACTTTTTTTGTTTCCATCAAAGGAGACTATTGATTTGTCCTAGTCTGCCATGATGACATATAGGGATTTTGGCTGCACATGGAGGTCCAATCTAACAGGACTAAAATAACATTTAGGTATAGAAAACAATCCATGACCATGTCCAGTTCAAAGGAAAGGTAAATGTGGTTAGTTTCTTCTCTCAAGTTAGGATAAATCATTAGGCCATAACCAAGCCTTGCTGTAACCCTTTATATTTATTTGATTTATTTCACCTTTATTTAACCAAGTAGGCCAGTTGAGAACAAGTTCTCATTTACAACTGAGACCTGGACAAGATAAAGCAAAGCAGTGCGACAAACACGGAGTTACACATTGGATAAACAAACATACAGTCAATAACACAATAGAAAAATCTATATACAGTGTGTGCAAATATAGTAAGATTAGAGAGGTAAGGCAATAAATAGGCCATAGTGGCAAAATAATTACAATATAGCATTAACACTGGAGTGACAGGTGAGCAGAAGATGTGTAAGTAGAGAATGTGAATGTGTAAGTAGAGATACTGGGGTGCAAAGGAGCAAAAAAATAAATAACAATATGGGGATGAGGTAGTTGGGTGGGCTATTTACAGATGAGCTGTGTACAGGTGCAATGATCGGTAAGCTGCTCTGACAGCTGATGCTTAAAGTTAGTGAGGTAGATAAGACTCCAGCTTCAGTGATTTTTGCAATTCGTTCCAGTCAGTGGCAGCAGAGAACTGTAAGGAAAGGCGGCCAAAGGAGGAGTTGGCTTTGGGGGATGACCAGTGAAATATACCTGCTGGAGCCTGTGCTACGGGTGGGTGCTGCTATGGTGACCAGTGAGCTGAGATAAGGTGGGGCTTTACCTAGCAAAGACTTATAGATGACCTGGAGCCAGTGGGTTTGGCGATGAATATGAAGCGAGGGGCAGCCAACGAGAACATATAGGTCGTAGTGGTGGGCAGTATATGGGGCTTTGGTGACAAAACGGATGGCACTGAAAGATTACATCCAATTTGCTGAGTAGAGTGTTGGAGGCTATTTTGTAAATGACGTCGCTGAAGTCAAGGATCAGAAGGATAGTCAGTTTTACGAGGGTATGTTTGGCGGCGTGAGTGAAGGATGCTTTGTTGCGAAACAGAAAGCCGGTTCTAGATTTAATTTTGGATTGGAGATGCTTACTGTCAGTCTGGAAGGAGAGTTTACAGTCTAACCAGACACCTAGGTATTTGTAGTTGTCCACATATTCTAAGTCAGAACCGTCCAGAGTAGTGATGCTAGACGGGCAGGCAGCGATCGGTTGAAGAGCATGCATTTAGTTTTACTTGCATTTAAGAGCAGTTGTGGAGACCACGGAAGGAGAGTTGTATGGCATTGAAGCTCGTCTGGAGGTTTGTTAACACAGTGTCCAAAGAAGGACCCTGGACAGATAGGCTATATTAGAGACATGGCTAGAAGGGATCCAGCTTTTGTCAAATTAACATCAAAAGTAGATTTATTTTACAACTCTAATCATTCCCCTAACCTTAACCTAATTCTCCTAACCTAGTTATCCTAATCAGTTATCGAAAAGTCAAATCTGATGTTCATTTGACAAAAGCTGGATCCCTTCTAGCCATGACCCTATATGAAGGGAGTCCCAGTTATCCTCCATTAGCTTTTCCACTTTGAGCTGAGGGTCACCGAAATGGAAGCACAGAAACAATCCATACACGGGACAGAACTAGTACTGAACTCTCCGAGCATTAGGCTAGACTAGTGTGGACAAAGCCCTTGGGCTAAAACACCTCAAACCAATCAAAGCAACACTTTAGACAATGAACTCAAAATAGCTATAAATAGGCTTAGGTTTTTCCAACGGATTGTCTAATGTCTAGCACCCGTTTCAAACTGTCTGGGTGTAGGCTATAACGTGAGAGTTATGCAAAAGCAACATATGAACAAGGCAGTTAACCCACTGCTCCTAGGCCATCATTGCAAATGAGAATATGTTCTTAACTGACTTGCCTAGTTAAATAAAAAATATCCTCAATAGATGATTTATTTACCTGGTTAACTAAGTGTAGTAAGCTATGCAACACTACATAGGCTACATATTTAATTGGACTAGTGTCATACGGTCACGTACCTTACTGAATATGCTTAGAATCTGTAGTATCCTCCTATGAGCAATAAGACCAAAACCTCCTTAGAGGCGTACAAGCTGTGGAGAATGGAGTCCTATGTAAGACTGCTGTGCAGCAGCAAGGTAGGACTTAGCGCTGTCTTTGAAAGGACACACAGGATTGCCCTTGCATCTGGTTGATGCAACATTAGACAACTTGATAATCTGTGCCTGTGTGTGTGGCTCCCACTGCACCGCAATTTACCCAGATGGCTTATCCTAATCTGCCTGTTCCTCCAGCCTGTGGTCTTTTTAAAGAGCCCCAGAATGCACTGCGTATGCTGACTGGATTGACTGGCCAATAATGAGCCGACTGGGCCAAGCTCACAGTGAATCCTCCTCACCTAATGCGGTCACACTGACTACAAATGAATGGCATCTGTGCCTCAACTCCATACACTGCACCAGTGGGGAATTAAAAGTACTAGTCTGGAGCTTGATATATTCAGTAACATTGAACGTTTGGATAAGTACATTAAAAAGATGGCCTGACAGTCTAACTTGATGACATCTTCAATTCTCCTTGCCACACAGGCATCATACAGGCAAGCAGGCTGAGAGGCAGTCAGAGAAGGCTCCATGTTAGTATGGCGTTCTCACATTCCTCCCTCCTTTATATTCTGTTCACACCTTCCCTCTCTCCCCCTTCAGCTGCAGTCTGGCCCAATCCACATATCAAGTCCACTGCACTAGTTCTATCACCTCCATTTTGTTTCTTGAGAAAAACAGAGTAGACAAGCCTCACACCTGTCTTGTCAAGGCTGCTGTGGTCTACAAAAGAAAATGTTGGTGGGTTCTTTTATTGTGTCTGTGTGTACTATTGTCTGAAGTACTACCACCCCTCTTTTGGTCTCAAGAGTACGCAAGTGGGCTGACAAATATAGTCCTTTGTTGAGGGGACCAATCAATACCGGACTTGTGTCCTGGATGCCTCAAGATGTCAAACGACTCTCAATTAAGAGCTGAACTGTGGGGGAATTCAACAGGCGCAGGCTGGTGGCAACATGGTGGTGACTCTTAGCACACACAAATGGCCACTGTGTTTATAAAGGCCTATAGGATCCACCTCTGCTTCTGACTCAGCCAATTCTCTGCCTGTTCTACTGAAAACTGACACAACGTCAGGTGAAAATTAAGTTCCAAACACCGAAAAGAGTAGGCCCATGTTTTTCTGATTGTGTCATTTAAGCAAAAGATTGAGCATGAGCCATGGTATTTTTAGGGCTGGTACAATTGAATAACGTTGAACCGATGGTTATTGATGAAGACCGTCATGAAAATAAAATCATCTTCATTAGCATAAAAAATATATACACTACCAGTCAAAAGTTAGACACACCTACTCATTCAATGGTTTTTCATATTTTCTACATTGTAGAATAGTGAAGACATCAAAAATATGATAAAAACATATGAAATCATGTAGTAACCAAAAAAGTATTAAAACAAACAAAAATTACAGCTTTGCATACTCTTGGCATTCTCTTAACCACCTTGAGGTAGTCACCTGGAATGCTTTTCCAACAGTCTTGAAGGAGTTCCCACATATGCTGAGCACTTGTTGGCTGCTTTTCCATCACTCTGCAGTCCAACTCATCCCAAACCATCTCAATTGTGTTGAGGTCGGGTGATTGTGGAGGCCAGGTCATCTGATGCAGCACTCCATCACCCTCCTTGGTCAAATAGCCCTTACACAGCCTGGAGGTGTGTTGGATCATTGTCCTGTTGATAAACAAATGATACTCCCGCTAAGCGCAAACCAGATGGGATGGCGTGTCGCTGCAGAATGCTGTGGTAGCCATGCTGGTTAATTGTTTCTTGAATTCTAAATAAATCACTGACTGTGTCACCAGCAAAGCACCCCCACACCTCCTCCATGCTTCACGGCGGGAGCCACACATGCTGTCACGCCCTGACCTTAGAGAGCCTTTTTATGTCTCTATTTGGTTTGGTCAGGGTGTGATTTGGGTAGGCATTCTATGTTCTGTTTTCTATGTTTTTGTATTTCTATGTTTTGGCCAGGTATGGTTCTCAATCAGGGACAGCTGTCTATCGTTGTCTCTGATTGGGGATCATACTTAGGCATCCCTTTTCCCTTCTGTCATTGTGGGAAGTTGTCTTTGTTAGGGGTACTATAGCCCTTGTAAGAGTCACGGTCGTTTTTGTTACTTCTTGTTTTTGTTGGTGACATTTTACTAAATAAAAGAAAATGTACGCTCACCACTCTGCACCTTGGTCTTCCTTTAACGACGGCGTGACACATGCAGAGATCCGGTCACCTACTCTGTCTCACAAAGACATGGGTGTTTGGAACCAACATTTTCAATTTTGGACTCATCAGACCAAAGGACAGATTTCCACCGGTCTAATGTCCATTGCTCGTGTTTCTTGCAAGTCTCTTCTTATTGATGTCCTTTAGTAGTGGTTTCTTTGCAGCAATTCGACCATGAAGGCTTGCTTCACGCAGTCTCCTCTGAACAGTTGATGTTTAGATGTCTCTTACTTGAACTCCGTGAAGCATTTATTTGGTCTGCAATCTAAGGTGCAGTGAAATCTAATGAACTTACCATCTGCAGCAGAGGTAACTCTGGGTCTTCGATTCCATTGGCGGTCCACATGAGACAGTTTCATGTCTTAAAGTAATTTCTCTTTGCTTATTTGAGCAGTTTTGTCATATGGACATGGTCTTTTACCAAATAGGGCCATCTTCTCTATACCACCTCTACCCTGTCACTACACAACTAATTGGCTCAAACTCATTAAGAAAGAAACTCCACAAGTGAACTTTGGAAAATTGGACTTAGGAAAATTGCAATTGGCTCAGATCAGGGCATTACAGTTGGCCCTTGGGTGTACACAGAGCTAATAATAACATGCATGTCAATCTTTCCTGGCTGAAAGTGGAGGAGAGATTGACTTCACTACTTTTATTTATGAGAGGTATTGATTAGAGGTTGACCAATTAATTAGGGCCAATTTCAAGTTCATATTAATCAGAAATGGGTATTTCTGGACACCGATTTTATTTTATATATTTAACACCTTTATTTAATCTTTAACTAGGCAAGTCAGTTAAGAACACATTCAATGACGGCCTAGGAATTGTGGGTTAACTGCCTATTTCAGGGGCAGAACGATAGATTTTCACCTTGTCAGCTCGGGGGATCCAATCTTGCAACCTTACAGTTAACTAGTCCACCGCAATAACGACCTGGCTCTCTCGTTGCACTCCACAAGGAGACTGCCTGTTACACGAATGCAGTAAGCCAAGGTAAGTTGCTAGCTAGCATTAAACATATTTTATAAAAAACAATCATAATCACTAGTTAACTACACATGGTTGATGATATTACTAGATATTATCTAGGGTGTCCTGCGTTGCATGTAATCTGAGTATCTGACTGAGCGGTGGTAGGCAGAAGCAGGCGCGTAAACATTCATTCAAACAGCACTTTCGTGCGTTTTGCCAGCAGCACTTCGTTGTGCGTCAAGCATTGCGCTGTTTATGACTTCAAGCATATCAACTCCCGAGATTAGGCTGAAGAACAAAAAACAGATAAAACACCTTTTGGAACAGTGGGGACTGTGAAGCAACAAACACATGCATACACACACACGATAACATACGCACTATACATACACATGGATTTAGTACTGAGATTTGTGGTTGTGATGGAGTAGGGGCCTGAGGGCACACAGTGTATTGTAAAATCTGTGAATATATTGTAATGTTTTTAAAAGTATAAAAAGCCTTCATTTTGCTTTTCCACAGGAAGAGTAGCTGATGGGGGATCCATAATAAATACAAACAAGGCACACATGTTAATTGAAATGCATTCCAGGTGACTACCTCATGAAGATGGTTGAGAGAATGCCAAGAGTGTGCAAAGCTGTCAAGGTAAAGGGGGGCTACTTTGAAGAATTTAAAATACACTGCTCAAAAAAATAAAGGGAACATTAAAATAACACATCCTAGATCTGAATGAATGAAATATTCTTATTAAATACTTTTCTTTACATAGTTGAATGTGCTGACAACAAAATCACACAAAAATGATCAATGGAAATCAAATTTATCAACCCATGGAGGTCTGGATCTGGAGTCACACTCAAAATTAAAGTGGAAAACCACACTACAGGCTGATCCAACTTGGATGTAATGTCCTTAAAACAAGTCAAAATGAGGCTCAGTAGTGTGTGTGGCCTTCACGTGCCTGTAGGACCTCCCTACAATGCCTGGGCATGCTCCGGATGGTCTCCTGAGGGATCTCCTCCCAGACCTGGACTAAAGCATCCGCCAACTCCTGGACAGTCTGTGGTGCAACGTGGCGTTGGTGGATGGAGACATGATGTCCCAGATGTGCTCAATTGGATTCAGGTCTGGGGAAAGGGCGGGCCAGTCCACAGCATCAATGCCTTCCTCTTGCAGGAACTGCTGACCCACTCCAGCCACATGAGGTCTAGCATTATCTTGCATTAGGAGGAACCCAGGGCCAACCGCACCAGCATATGGTCTCACAAGGGGTCTGAGGATCTCATCTCAGTACATAATGGCAGTCAGGCTACCTCGGGCGAGCACATGGAGGGCTGTGCGGCCCCCCAACGAAATGCCACCCCACACCATGACTGACCCACCGCCATACCAGTCATGCTGGAGGATGTTGCAGGCAGCAGAACGTTCTATACGGCGTCTCCAGACTCTGTCACGTCTGTCACATGTGCTCAGTGTGAATCTGCTTTCATCTGTGAAGAGCACAGAGCGCCAGTGGCGAATTTGCCAATCTTGGTGTTCTCTGGCAAATGCCAAACGTCCTGCACGGTGGTGGGCTGTAAGCTCAACCCCCACCTGTGGATGTCGGGCCCTCATACCACCCTCGGAGTCTGTTTCTGACCGTTTGAGCAGACACATGCACATTTGTGGTCTGCTGGAGGTCCTTTTGCAGGGCTCTGGCAGTGCTCCTCCTTGCACAAAGCGGAGGTAGCGGTCCTGCTGCTAGGTTGTTGCCCTCCTACCGCCTCCTCCATGTATCCTGATGTACTGGCCTGTCTCCTGGTAGCGCCTCCATGGTCTGGACACTACGCTGAGACACAGCAAACCTTCTTGCTACAGCTCGCATTGATGTGCCATCCTGGACGAGCTGCACTACCTGAGCCACTTGTGTGGGTTGTAGACTCCGTCTCATGCTACCACTAGAGTGAAAGCACCGCCAGCATTCAAAAGTGACCAAAACATCAGCCAGGAAGCATAGGAACTGAGAAGTGGTCACCACCTGCAGAACCACTCCTTTATTGGGGGTGTCTTGCTAATTGCCTATCATTTACACCTGTTGTCTATTCCATTTGCACAACAGCATGTGCAATTTATTGTCAATCAGTGTTGCTTCCTAAGTGGACAGTTTGATTTCACAGAAGTGTGATTGTCTTGGAGTTACATTGTTTTTTAAGTGTTCCCTTTATTATTTTGAGCAGTGTATAAAATATATTTTGATTTGTTCAACACGTCGTTGGTTACTACATGATTCCATATGTGTTATTGCATAGTGTTGATGTCTTCACTGTTATTCAACAATGTAGAAAATATAAAAAAAATAAAGAAAACCGTTGAATGAGTAGGTGTGTACTGTATATATATTTACATGTTTTGGTGTTTGGAAAGAACAGCTGACTGAAAACAGGAGAGCTGGGCATTCATGCGGTTGACTCTGTGTCTGCTGTAACATGGACTCTACAACTTAATTCAACTTTGTTGCTCCTTTCTGAAACAAGCAAGATGCTGTAGCAAACTAATCTTTGGTTGCCTAGGTGATTTCCCCCCCCCCCATCAGCAGAACATACCAGTCAGGAGAGGATAAAATGTGCGTCATATCTATTCTGGTGACAGCGGTCATTTGGTTGACCAATAACCGCCATCCAAAATTCCATGACCTGACCGTCATATCCCTAGGTATATTGACCACCATAGCAATAATATTTCATAGCAAGTTATTAAAAATGCCTGGGGTAACACATCTCAATAATGACTACTTTGTTTCAAACATCCACCATGGTAGTTGTCTGTCACAAGTCTGTCTAGCCAATCAGTCAAGTGCTATGGGGCTACTCCTCTGTTGGGGTGCAGCCGTCCACCCCTCCGCTCACCCAGACGGGCAATGGTCCACAGCTACAGCACCAACCCAATTACTGGGGAGAAACAGGGTGCCTGTAGTAAGTGGGTCATTCACCCCAGGGGCATACAGATACCCACTCAGGCAGAAAATGTCCCAGACAATGGGACAAAAATAAAGTGGGTGCGGTGTGGGAGCGTCTCAATATGGAAGCGTTTATGAACGAGTTGGCCCTTTACTACGGTATTCACAAAAATGCTGGCATCAAGAAACAAAGCAAAAACCAGTGTGTGGCTGTGTTGAGGGATGAGGCAGATGGAGACCATTCCTGTTAGCAGAGGTGAGCCTGGGAGCCATTTTGAGGAAGTGCTGTGTCATACCACCACGTCCATTTACTGTGCTGCACACAGGAAGAATGACACAACCAGGCAAATATGATGCAAGAGGCAGGCTGAGTAATTGTAGGTAATAATAAATAGATATTTACAATGTAATTACAACAAATATACTATAAACCAGTGTTGTCATTTGCATAGAGGGGGAGAGAAAGAGAGAGAGCACACAGTAACCTCTGTTGACCTCTACAAGCTGTCTTAACCTCAGCAGAGAGAGAGAATGAAAACGTGCTGCCTCACACACACCCTCTCACTGGAATTTTCTACATTCCCAGGCATGTCTTGTACTGATTGTAGCTCAGTAGTTTTCCACTGTTGAGACCTGAGCCATGAGGGGCAGGCCCTGATACTAGAGACTGAAGACCGCTCAGTATTCACCATTCAACCTGCTCACTGACTGCCACGCCCCTTTGGAAAATAAACTACATTAAGTCTCACACAAAACTACATCTAGAATATTATTTTCAGTAAATCAATGTATCAAACCTTTTCTGTATTTATGAAACATCAAACATGATTACCTAAAAGAAATCCACTTATGGTCAAAAGCATGTTTTTCAAGATCATTCTGATTTGTTTGGAAATAATCTGATGTTATTGCCTGCAGCTAAACTATAGTATGTGGGCTAATCTCAAATACATACAATTAACCTCTGTATAGCCTACTGGTTCTCATCTGAGAATGTTATCAGTCTAATATGGTTGGACAGCTGTCGTCAGAGAGCAGTATGATATCTAGTCCTCCTCTACAAGCCTCAGGACCAGCCAGCCTCAGCACCTTGCCTATTTACTGTCACTTGACTGCCCTCACTGCAGATAGCCAGTCAACTCACGCCACTAAATATCACTCCATCAAGGCCTAGTAATAGACTAACGTAGTCAGCTTTGTCTGGACAAAACCAGACACCTGCTAAATGCATAATAAGCCAGTCACCTGTCCTGTGCTGACAAAAGAACATCAAGTTGTCACCCTGGTGTGTCATGTCAGACTAAATCTTCAAGGCGACAATACATTTAAGTACTTTTGTGTTCTGTTAGAGCTGTGAAACCTTACAGAGAAGGGAAAGGCAGCTGCAGAACAGCCATGAATAAATTAACTGTTGTATCAAACTGCAGTGAATCGATGAAGGAGGGCCCACCTCCTGCACCCTGCCAGCATGTGATCTGTCTGACTGCCTGAACTGTGCAGGTGGGGGAGAGAAACACAACGACATCCATGTGATCATTTACTGATGCCATCTTTGGGGCAGCGATAGCTATCGCTAACCCCAGCATCAAGAGGACTCTCAGTCAGCACAAATCAAATACCAAAAAAAAGGAAAACGCATTGAGCAGGTCAGAGAGAGGGAGTAGAGTTTGAGGGAACCACCTCTTTTTACCCAGGAAGAGACTGGCCGTGTTCGACATTGCAGACGACTTTAAAGGAAAGTCGAGACTGGCTGATTAACTTGCATCATACATAACTTTTCAATAGTATTTGTAAATCAGTCAGTCTCAATTTTCCCATGATACATCACAGTTTTGATTAACTCGAACACGGCCATTGAGTCAGAGTCTCTTAGCTGCAGGCACTTTCAAGCAGGAAAATAGGATTAGGCCTTATTTGTAGTCACATGACCTGACCAGTACATCATCAGCTTGTTTACATTAGGCCTATGCAATCAATGTCATTAGCAGTTATTCTTCCAGAATGATAATTGACACAGTGCGCATATCAGCAGGCCAAACTAGATAAGAGCAGTTTACTGATGATGATGTGCATTACATATTTTAACTTTGAAATCACTTCATTTTGAAATATATAATTATTTCAACAATTCTAACATGCCATTTTTCTGTCCTTTTAGATGAGGAATAATTTTATATCCAGAATATGATAAGTGTTTTATGAGCGAGGCAACTAATGCAGCAGGGAATCAGTCACTCTTTATGGCATCTCCTGGAAAATAGGCCGGGTGTGTCAAATGACCTTACAGTATGATACGACCTTCACCATTGCAGTGATGAAAAAGGCCCATCCCATCATCTGGAGATGGCTGCCTCTCCATCCTCCTTAGTGACACCGAGCCGAAACCTGTTGTAACTGTCTTTGCAAACGGTTGACATCTTGATTAAAGTATGTATATTTTAGCAACTAATACAATTTGCAACAATTCAGACAGAGTAACCTAATCAGTAGGCACATTGATGCGACACACCACGCCATTTCTTCCACCTTCAGAGAGAGAGAGAACATCACTGGAACAATACAATTAATGTTCAATCATTAATCTCATCCCCAAAATGAAAACGGTGAATGTATCAATTACAATTCAACATCCCAAAAAGTGGTCTCGGCTTAATTTTGCAAAAAATATATTTTTGTTTAGATTTTCATCATTTCGACGGTAACGTTCTAGAATGCTATGACGCAATCAAAAGAACTCATCATGAGTATGTGGTGAGAGGCACGTAGCTCTAGCTAGAGCAACATTTCTGAGATTTCCTGTACAGTCATCTATGCCAGAACTCTTGATTTACACCGACCAATTGATACAACCATTTAGGTTCATGAAGACATAATCTAAATGTTGCATGAAGCCACAATATTCGTTGACAACAGTCTTCCGCAAAATGCATCATCGTTCAAGCTACTGTGTCACGTAACCTCGGCACATTTTGCCTTCTAATGAATGAATAATGCATTATCTTGTTGTTCTCACTAAATGCTCAACTCGTGTCTTAATAAACAATATTTGTACGTGCTATGCATTAGTTAGCGAACTACACTTCATATTTTCAGAAATTGTACTGAAACGCGAATTATTACACAAGGCCATGGGCGCATCTTTTCCCCGCCTCCATCATTTATTTCCTGGCTTTGTAATGTTAAAGAGAAAGGAGAGGCTCAAAAGTAGCTACTGCTACACCATTCCAACGGCATTCAAAAAACACAAAGACACATATTAAGCAATAAGTATTACAATTATTGTTGTATAATAACCCCTTTTTGTCGTGCATGCCTACCTTGAGGGGAGATGCTGCAATGTCTGTGCAAACGGAGAGTACAATTTCCGAATTTATAGCAGACACGTGACACGAGCATTGGTCTAATCGCCCTGGAAACATGACGTCACGTGATCTTTTGCTGGGGCACGGCTGCTATGGAAACCATAGAGAAACTGGGGATGTTGCCAAACCATGGGAGGATACTAAAAGCAGATTTTTTTTTTAAATGTAACTTTTATTTAACTAGGCAAGTCAATTATGAACCAATTCTTATTTACAATGACAGCCAACACCGTACAAACGTGGCGCCAATTGTGCGCCGCCCTACGGGACTCCCAATCACGGCCAGTTGTGATATAGCCTGGAATCGAACCTGGGTGTCTGTAGTGCCTTAGACCACTGCGCCACTCGGGAGCCTGATAATAATAATAAAAATTTGCATCATTTGATTGAAAAATCAGAGTACTGCTCTAAAATTCCACATGCTGCAGCACGTGACTATCTGGGCTAGTGTTCTGCAGAGCATCCGGCTGCTGGGCTACGTGAGATATGGTGCGTGCCTCTGGAAACTCCATGGATGAAAACCGTATGAGACCACATTTTGATGAATCATCATTCATCATCCATCCATTATAGTTACACACGATCTCAATGTAATAGCGAATTTAACTAATCTAATTTTTCAGTGTAAAATAATATCTCTGGGGAAAAAAACATTTAAAATATATAAATATTTTATGGAAAGTGGGATACCTACTCAGTTGCACATTTGAATGAGTTCAACTGAAATGTAACTTCCGCATTAAACCCTACCCTTCTGAATCAGAGGTGTGAGTTCTGCCTCACTCGTCATCGGCGCCCGGGGAACAGATATTGTTGGAGGTTAACTGCCTTGCTCAAGGGCAGAATGGCAGATTTTTTCACCTGGCCGGCTCGGGGATTCGAACCTGCGACTTTTTGGTTACTGGCCTAAAGCTCTTAACCGCTATGGTGGTATGCTACCTAAACGTTGAGTTTTTAAATCGACTAGATTATTCTCTAATCTGATTGAACAGGGTGTATATTAAATGTTACATCACATATGGTGAGTTGCGTAAAAATATATGTAGAGGAAGCTGTCAAACCATACAGTCGTGTCAAACCTTGAATACGTTGTAGCCTATTTTTCACAATGGCGCCATCGTGCGTTGAAATGACCCAAAAGGAAAGGAAGTACATCAATGACATCATATCCCTCAATATTGGTAAGCTTTTTTCACCGTGGAGGTGTCAAAGCAATATTACTATCTGTGTGGACAGGATAAGATTAGATCAACCAGAGGTAGACTGAGCTACCCGCACGCCTGACCAGCATCACCACCCTGGATGGTTCCGACCTTGAATATGTGGACATCTATAAGTACCTAGGTGTCTGGCTAGACTCTAAACTCTCCTTCCAGACCCATATCAAACATCTCCAATCGAAAATCAAATCAAGAGTCGGCTTTCTATTCCGCAACAAAGCCTCCTTCACTCACGCCGCCAAACTTACCCTAGTAAAACTGACTATCCTACCGATCCTCGACTTCGGCGATGTCATCTACAAAATTGCTTCCAACACTCTACTCAGCAAACTGGATGCAGTTTATCACAGTGCCATCCGTTTTGTCACTAAAGCACCTTATACCACCCACCACTGCGACTTGTATGCTCTAATCGGCTGGCCCTCGCTACATATTCGTCGCCAGACCCACTGGCTCCAGCTCATCTACAAGTCCATGCTAGGTAAAGCTCCGCCTTATCTCAGTTCACTGGTTACGATGGCAACACCCATCCGTAGCACGCGCTCCAGCAGGTGTATCTCACTGATCATCCCTAAAGCCAACACCTCATTTGGCCGCCTTTCGTTCCAGTTCTCTGCTGCCTGTGATTGGAACGAATTGCAAAAATCACTGAAGTTGGAGACTTTTATCTCCCTCACCAACTTCAAACATCTGCTATCTGAGCAGCTAACCGATCGCTGCAGCTGTACATAGTCTATTGGTAAATAGCCCACCCATTTTCACCTACCTCATCCCCATACTGTTTTTATTTATTTATTTTTCTGCTCTTTTGCACACCAATATCTCTACCTTTACATAACCATCTGATCATTTATCACTCCAGTGTTAATCTGCATAATTGTAATTATTTGCCTACCTTCTCATGCCTTTTGCACACAATGTATATATAGACTCCCCTTTTTTCTACTGTGTTATTGACTTGTTAATTGTTTACTCCATGTGTAACTCTGTGTTGTCTGTTCACACTGCTATGCTTTATCTTGGCCAGGTCGCAGTTGCAAATGAGAACTTGTTCTCAACTAGCCTACCTGGTTAAATAAAGGTGAAATAAAAAAAATAAATAAAAAAACACAATGTACAAAACCCCTGAGTGTCTGGCTTTTAATAAAAGTGATTCATTCATTTGAATTGAAATTAGAATGGTGAAGAAACATTTCAGGTATCTCTCTAGAATATGAAGTCATACAATACATTATATTTGACACACTTTATTCATAAAAATACAGAAATACAATTGCTATAAGCTACTGTAACTCCAACATTATCACCAAGAAAGAACCCTTAACGGAAAATATGTTTGATGTTATACATAAAAAGGCAATTGAATTCAGAAGCAAAAGGCAATCACACACAGACCTATACATACTGGATTTACAAAAGGAAAGGATTCTAAATTAAAATTGATATGACAAACTCACATCAAGAATTCTTATTTTTTTGTATTAGAACATGGAGGTGTGTCTTTAAAAACATATCACATAAGAATTTATGGTTATTATTTCAATGTATAATATTTGGTTCCATGTCAGAAATGGTTTAGGATATTCAGAGCTACACTTGTATAGAATTTGGCAAACCTTGTTTGATATTTAAATTGTAATGGGCACCATGGCACCAATGTTTGTAATGGAATGTTTGGGGCCAAGATGGAGGACAGTTTGCTAGCCAGACTCGGTTTGTATAACAGGTTGACGTTTATTGTTGTGTGTCTTGTCCTAGAGGCAGAACTGAGCGATTTCCTCATAGGCCTGCTGCAAAGTCAAATTGGACTTATTGTAAAAATTCATGAAAACAAAAATGAATTTCAGTTTAAGGTTAGCCATTAGCTAGGGTTAGCAGTGTGGTTAGGGTTAGGATTAAAATCAGATTTTATGACTTTTGTGGCTGTGCCAGCTAGTGACCACTGCAGAGCAGAGCTGCCTCCAGAACAAGATTCATGACGGAAAACGCTAACCTGCATCTTTATACCTATGGCTCTGGTCTAGATATCTGCCCTCTTCTCTCAATAATACAGCTCCTGGTCCCACCAACCTGTGAGAGGGGAATGGAAATAATCAGAATTAGGGCGGACTACTGCAAGGAATGGATGGATAGATGGATGGATGGGTAGGTGAATGGATGGATAGATGGATGGATGATAAATAGATGGATGGATGGGGAGGTGAATGGATGGATGGATAGATGGATGGATGATAAATAGATGGATGGATGGGTAGGTGAATGGATGGATAAGAGAGAAGCAAGCAAGGCTACTTACTTCCTGGATGTCTTCTGACCCCCAGCTTTCTGATCTCGTCATAGACAAAGATTAGAATTCCGTATGGGATTGGAACAAACCACCATTGGCCCCTGTAAGGGGGAGTTACACGTATGAACAAACCAACATGAAAGCCATCAAAACAATGACAGAGAAGATGAATCGATAATCATTCAAGTCAAACAGAGTGTAACAGTACCTAATGGGCATGAAGTTGAAAATGTTTGGCATCCCTGGGCAGTAGCACAGCAGGTTACCCAGTAACAGCTGGAAGACGATGGCACTCACTAGCACCTTGTTCCTGCACACAAACAGAAAACACGGAGGATGGTCAAACAATGTTTTATTAGTCCCATCAAGATTGATACATCCTAAGTTATTTTGTTGGAAGCCTTCTCTGCCACTACGATGAACGATGCATAACATGGAGTATATGATTGTATGTAGGGAGTAAGATACATTTGTTCCATGCAGTCAACATCCACAGACCTAAAGAAGCCCTGCTGGAAGATGGACAGACGGCGGGTTTTCCTGATCAACACGTCAGCGATCTGGCAAATCTCGATACTGATGAAGAAGACAGTGTAGCAGGTGTACTGCTGATACAGACGCTGGGCGTATGTCTGCAGAACAAAGAAGACAGGAGATTTTCAATAGACATTTCCAGGAGTTACAGGTAAGTGAGGGCGCTGTAAAGCTACACGCACTCGTCCAGTACTGGCCATAAGACACAAATCCCCTCCTGGCCATATCTAACCTACAGTAAGCCACACACACTCAACCCCTCTTGGCCATATCTATCCTACAGTAAGCCACACACACTCACCCACTCCTGGTCATATCTATCCTACAGTAAGCCACACACACTCAACACTCCTGGCCATATCTATCCTACAGTAAGCCACACACACTCACTCACTCCTCGCCATATATATCCTACAGTAAGCCACACACACTCAACCCCTCCTGGCCATATCTATCCTACAGTAAGCCACATACACTCTCCCACTCCTGGCCATATCTATCCTACAGTAAGCCACACACACTCACTCACTCCTGGCCATATCTATCCCATACTAAGCCACACACACTCACCCACTCCTGGCCATATCTATCCTACAGTAAGTCACACACTCTGCCACTCCTGGCCATATCTATCCTACCTTAAGCCACACACACTCACCCACTCCTGGCCATAGCTGTCCTGCAGGTCCTGTAGATGGACGTTCTCCCAGTGGGACCTGAGCCCCACACACAGCAGAGGATACCAGCCTTCCTGGGCCATCGCTGTAAAGTAGTCTGTGAAACCAGCGAAAGACTGGATCGCTCCTGGATAAGGGGAGAGGGGGAGAGATAAATCAAAATAGAGGGAGGGAGGAGAAAATTGGACATGAAAAATGTACTAATAGACTATTTGTAGGTTATCACCTTGAATATTGGTCAATAAATCATTCAGCTTCAAGGATCAATTGGACTCAAAGGCCTTTTCAAGACATTTACATACTACAGGAGCAGACATGAACCCTCACCAATCTGGAAGTAGGAGTAGGCAGCCAGAGATTCGTTCACCAACCTATCCTTACGCGGGTTCCTGGGTTTCAGATGCATAATATCACTCTCTGCCTTCTCATAGGCCAGAGACACAGAGGGAAACTGTAGGATAGAAGAAGGATAATCGGCATCATTCTAGAATGGTCTTATAGTGCAGGGGGATGAGGGGTGAGGAAGAGGAGGAGACTCACAATGTCAGTGGCCAGCTCAATCATGAGGATGGTGATGCAGCCCAATGGCAGAGGAACACTGACAGTGATGTAGATGAGGTAGGGTGTGAGCTCCGGAATGTTCTTGGTCAGTGTGTACGCAATGGATTTCTTCAGGTTGTCAAAGATCAGACGACCTTGGTGTCAGATATGGTCGAAATCAATCCCTCAATATCAGTATTACTTAATATCATGAAGGCTTAACTTTGTGAAACCAAATATTGGTTCACAGGATACATTTCAATTGTAATCATCCTGTTAAAATGGCTGTTGTTGTGTTTTGTGATTTGCAAAGACACTCTCACTCACCCTGCTCCACCCCTGTGACGATGGAGGCAAAGTTGTCATCCAGCAGAATCATGTCAGCTGCATTCTTAGCTGCATCAGAGCCAGCTATGCCCATGGCAATACCAATGTCTGCCTTTTTCAATGCAGGGGAGTCGTTCACCCCATCGCCTGTCACAGCAACAATGGAGCCCTTAGTGAGAGAGAACGTGAGAGAGTGAGAGAGAAAGAGAGGGGAGGAGAGGGTTTGAGAGAGATAACATGACAAAAAAGAAGGGTAGGCCAAACCAAAAACCTCTCTGGAATGCAGTGTGACTAATGTGACTTGGTATGTGTTTGTGTGTGTGTTGGGGGGGGGCTCACCAGGCGCTGACAGCTCTCCACGATGATGAGTTTCTGCTGGGGGGAGGTGCGGGCGAACACCATTTCAGGGTGACTCCTCAACGCTTCGTCCAGCTCTTCACTGCTCATGTCCTTCAGCTGACCACCACTGATCACACAGGCACGGGCATCCCTGAAGACAACATAGAATAGATTAGAATAGAATATGATAGAATAGAATATACATGTCTAATCCACTTACTTGATATACAAACTCTGTAGAAATAGTCAAATCTGTCACAGGAGATTCATCAACCACAGTGAGAGTCAGAATCCTAACCCTGCCAGACCGTGTTGGTGTTGGAGAACAAGACCCACCTCCTGTTGACCTGCTCCACTGGAATGCGTTTCCTGGTAGCAATGTCCTCTACTGTCTCACTGCCCTCTGTGATGATGCCAACATTGGCAGCGATGGCTCTGGCCGTGATCGGGTGGTCACCCGTCACCATGACTACCTGAGGGAGTTCACAGTGGAATGAGTTGATATAGGTTGACGTGAGACTGTGATGGCCTGTTACCTTGGATAAGCTACAGTGCCTTGCGAAAGTATTCACCCCCCTTGGTATTTTTTTTATTTTGTTGCCTTACAACCTGGAATCAAAATAGATTTTTGGGGGGTTTGTATAATTTGATTTACACAGCATGCCTACAACTTTGAAGATGCAAAATATTTTTTTATTGTGAAACAAACAAGTAATAAGACAAAAAAACTGAAAACTTGAGCGCGCATGACTATTCACCTGTCCAAAGTCAATACTTTGTAGAGCCACCTTTGCAGCAATTACAACTGCAAGTCTCTTGGTATATGTCTCTATAAGCTTGGCACATCTAGCCACTGGGATTTTTGCCCATTCTTCAAGGCTAAACTGTTCCAGCTCCTTCAAGTTGGATAGGTTCCTGTTGTACAGCAATCTCAATTGGATTGAGGTCTGTGCTTTGACTAGGCCATTTCAAGACATTTAAATGTTTCCTCTTAAACCGTGTTGCTTGCTTTAGCAGTATGCTTAGGGTCATTGTCCTGCTGGAAGGCGAACCTCCGTCCCAGTCTCAAATCTCTGAAAGACTGAAACAGGTTTCCCTCAAGAATTTCCCTGTATTTAGCGCCATCCATCATTCCTTCAATTATGACTAGTTTCCCAGTCCCTGCCGATGAAAAACATCCCCACAGCATGATGCTGCCACCACCATGCTTCACTGTGGGGATAATGTTCTCGGGTGATGAGAGGTGTTGGGTTTGTGCCAGACATACCGTTTTCCTTGATGACCAAAACACTACATTTTTGTCTCATCTGACGAGAGTACCTTCTTCCATATGTTTGGGGAGTCTCTCACATGCCTTCTGGCGAACACCAAAAGTGTTTGCTTATTTTTTTCTTTAAGCAATGGCTTTTTTCTGGCCACTCTTCCATAAAGCCCAGCTCTGTGGAGTGGACGGCTTAAAGTGGTCCTATGGACAGATACTCCAATCTCCGCTGTGCAGCTTTGCAGCTCCTTCAAGGTTATCATTGGCCTGCTTGTTGACTCTCTGATTAATGGCCTCCTGCCTGGTCCGTGAGTTCTGGTGGGCGGTCCTCTCTTGGCAGGTGTGTTGAGGTGCCATATTCTTTCCATTTTTTAGTAATGGTTTTAACAATGATGCTCCGTGGGATGTTCAAAGTTTCAGATATTTTTTTATAACCCAACCCTGATCTGTACTTCTCCACAACTTTGTCCCTGACCTGTTTGGAGCGCTCCTTGGTCTTCATGGTGCCGCTTGCTTGGTGGTGCCCCTTGCTTAGTGGTATTGCAGACTCTGGGGCCTTTCAGAACAGGTGTATCTATACTGAGATCATGTGACAGATCATGTGACACTTAGATTGCATACAGGTGGACTTTATTTAATAATTATGTGACTTCTGAAGGTGATTGGTTGCACCAGATCTTATTCAGGGGCTTCATAGCAAAGGGAGTGAATAAATATGCACACACCACTTTTTTTTTTTTTTTCATTTTTTTTTTTTTCATTTCACCAATTTGGACTATTTTGTGTATGTCCATTACATGAAATCCAAATAAAAATCTATTTAAATTACAGGTTGTAATGCAACAAAATAGGAAAAACGCCAAGGGTGGTGAATACTTTTGCAAGGCACTGTACGTTCTAACTCTCTCTCTCCATTTTTCTATTTCTGTCTTTCTCCTTTGCCCAAACTCTCCCCCATTTTACCCTCGTACCCTTATTCCAGCCGTGCGGCACTTCATGACAGCGTCAGGCACAGTGGCACGGGGCGGGTCGATCATGGAGATGAGTCCAGCGAAACACAAACCAGACGTGGTGAAGTTCATCTCATCAGAGTCAAACTTGTAACCACGCGGGAACTCATTCTCATTTAGATAGATGTGACAGAAACCTGTAGATAAATGTTTGGACAGATTGGAGGGGTTAGTGGGTATTTATGGGCCCAAAGAAGAGATACAATTTTCTACCTGATAGCTTATAAAGCTTCTGTGGTACTATCTTGTATTTTCACATTTTCTAGATGTGACTTTTCTCCCCTCATCCGCTCTTGTAGTCAATTGATCCTGTTGCTTTTCTCTCTTGGCTTGTTCCTTCAACCTTCGTGCATGGTTTCCAATAGCCTTGTACAGTCCCTTACCAGTGTTGGGGAAGCTACTCTGAAAAAATTGTTTACCAAGCTACAAAATAATACAAGTTAAGCTACACTAAAGCCACCATAAAAAAACTGTTTACTTAACTAAAGTTACTTAGAAAGTAATTCATGTCGTGATAACCTCTTTGTGATAAATGATCATATCTAAATCTGAAATGTCATAGACTACAAATTGCAAGAACAGTTCACTTTGCAGTCAGATGTTAACAGAATGTGTCATTTAACCTATTAAACACAAAATATTTGGCAGGTCTGATGCTGAAAAAGAAAGGACATGTTTGCCTACTTCTCCCATATTTTATTTTAGCCAAAAAAGTATGGTGTAGTTCCAGTAGTTAGCTACAAAGCTACATGGCCCAAAAAGTAACACTAAAAAAGTAAAACTACTGAAAACACTTCCAAGATTTGAATATAGTTCAACTACCACCAAGTTACTGCAAAATGTAGTTCAATTACTAGTTGAATTACATGTAGTTCACTATTCCCAAACACTGTCCCTTACCCAGCACTCTCTCCCCCAGGCTCCCCAAGTCCATGTATGCAGTCTGGAAGGCCTCTCTCCACTGTTCCTCCAGTGGCATCTCCTGGCCCTTGATCAGGATGGTGGAACAGCGCTCCAAGATCCTCTCTGGCGCCCCCTTCATCACCAGCAGGTAGCGCAAGTCCATGGGGTCCTCCAACTCATGCACTGACAGCTACTCACCACCGGGGGGAGACAGTACGATTCAAACACAAATATCTCATTCTGGTCATGCCATTAAAGTATTTCTCATAGTCACATGATACAACATATGGTAGATTATATAAACACTTTCAACACTGATTTGAAATCAGATCAGAAAATCAGGCCTCTTACCTGGAACTTGTTGGTGGAGTTGAATGGTACTTCAACAACTTTTTTGAATCGCTCCCTGTATTCCATCATATTCCCTATGGCCAGCTCAGTGAACTTCAGCAGAGCCGTCTCTGAGGCGTCGCCCACCACTATTCTCTGTTCCACATAGGTGCATTGGAATAAAGGTAACTCATAAATCATATAGTTTTTCATTGATGCTGTGTCTGTGAATGAATGTGTCTGCCAGTCTGTGTGTTGAGGTTGGTGTCTATCTGCTCACCCTAGGTATCGGCAGAGACTCCTGGTTGGGTTTGAAGATGGCCCGGTTACAGAGTCCTGCCACTCTTGCCAACGATCGCCATGTCTCGGATGATTGGTCAAAGCTCTGACCTGATTGGTCCTCTGTGGTGTCTGCGGCATGGATCACATTGTCGAACCACAGGTGGGCCACGGTCATCCTGTTCTGGGTCAGAGTTCCCGTCTTGTCAGAGCAGATGACCGAGGTGGAGCCCAGTGTCTCCACAGCCTCCAGGTTCTTCACCACGCAGTTCTTTCTGGCCAGACGCTTGGCCGTCAGCGACAGACACACCTGGGGGGAGAGAGAGGGAGATGGTTGATGAAAACTGCTAATAACCAACAAGATATAGGCCTAGACAGACCAGAGCCTCATTGTTGACTCACAGTGACAGTAGCCAGCAACCCCTCAGGTACATAGGCCACCACGATGGCCATGAAGAAGATCATAGCCTCCAGGAAGGCATAGCCGATAAACATGGCCACCACGAAGAAGGTGAAGCCAAAGAAGATGGCCAGCCCAGCAATGATGTCAACAAAGTGCTCAATCTCTATGGCAATTGGCGTCTTCTCATTGCCTACGCCTGACGCCAAGCTGGCAATGCGGCCAATGATGGTGCGGTCACCCGTGTTGATGACCGTTCCTGTGGCCACTCCTGGTTGGTTGCCAAGAACAGGAAAGGGGATTTTAGATTACATTATGAGTATAACGTTGATGTTTTTGCAAATTTGTGTTTCTGTGTGAATCTTTTCTGTGTGTGATTGAATAAGGGGTGTGTCTGTCAAAGGAAGCTGGTGGTGGAATCAATGGAATGGTACCAATACTAACCAAACACATGGAAGCAACATGCCTGACTCCGTTCCATTTACACCATTTCAGCCATTAAAATGAGCCCATCTTCCTATAGCTCCTCCCACCAACCTCATTTGGTGTCCTTCTGTAGTACCTTTTAGGCAGTGGTGGCAGTGTGTATGTGTAGGTGTGTGTTCATGTGCGTGTGTTTAGGTAGCACATGAGGTTGGTGGCACCTTAATTGGGGAGGACGGGCTCATCGTCCGGAATAAATGGAATGGTATCGAACTCATCAAACACATTGTTTCCATTGTTTGATGCAATTCCATTTACTACATTCCAGCCATTATTATGAGCCGTCCTCCCCTCAGCAGCCTCCGGTGATGTGTCTACCTTCCAGGCAGGTGGTAGAGAAGAAGGCGATGTTCTTGGTCTCTAGGGGGTTCTCGTGGGTACACTCCGGGGTTTTGCTCTGAGGCTCTGACTCTCCTGTCAGGGATGAGTTATCCACCTGGAGAGGATGAGAAGATCAAGGAACTGACAGGTTTATAACATATGAAACCAACCAGGGTTCAAGCCCGGGTCTTCTGCATAACCTAACCCTAACGCTAGCTTCATGCCAACACCCCTGGTCAACCGTAAACCTAACCCTAACCCTAGCTTCATGTCCACATCCTGGATCAACCCTAATCCTAGCTTCAGCCCTAACTCTAACTATAACCCTAACACTAATCCTAACCGGAATCCTAGCTCTATGTTCACATCCCTGCTCAACCTGCATCAACACCATTACTTCTGGGTTGAAAGTGTGTTAGTGGTCTATAATGGGAACTGATGGCCTAGAGTACCCACCTTACAGCCCTGGGCAAAGATGATGCGGATGTCAGCAGGCACGCGGTCACCACCCTTGATCTCCACCAGGTCTCCCACCACCAGGTCCATGGCATTGATCTGGTTCTTCTGCCCGTCACGGATCACCAGGGCTTGCTAGAACGAGATAGATGTTTATACCAAATCCCTGTATTTCAATGATTGATTGATGGACTGACTGCCTTGCCTCAGTGCAGTAGTGAGTGGATTATGATCAGTCTTGATGAAAGGAATATAATGGTCATGAAAGTAAACAATTTCTTACAATAACAAAATAACTGTTGTATGGGTATTTAGGGCCAGGAGTTTTTCCTGGTCTGTTAATAATGTATAATGTATTTCCCCAGTTATACTGTATTCTTTAGTTATAATATATTCTTTAGTTTTTAATATATTCTTTAGTTATAATGTATTTCCTTAGTTATAATGTATTTCTTTAGTTATAATGTATTTCCTTAGTTATAATATATTCTTTAGTTATAATGTATTTCTTTAGTTATAATATATTCTTTAGTTATAATATATTCTTTAGTTATAATATATTCTTTAGTTATAATGTATTTCTTTAGTTATAATGTATTTCCTTAGTTATAATATATTCTTTAGTTATAATGTATTTCCATATCTTTACCTGTGGCACTAGATTTTTGAAGCTGGCGATGATGTTGGTGCTCTTAAACTCTTGGTAGTAACCGAAACAGCCAGTCACCACAACAACAGTGATCAGAGTGATGGCGAGGTACAGCTGTAGACAGGTGTGGTCACAGAGAAATAGTGATGAAACTAACAGTCACATTATATTCACTCTGTAATACATGTTGTATTCGTATGTATTCCCCTTCCTTCACATACAGTATTTTCTCCTTCAGCCTCCCAGTGTAACTGTAGCCTCTCCTTCAGCCTTCCAGCGTAACTTTAGCCTCTCTTTCAGCCTCCCAGTGAAACTTTAGTCTCTCCTTCACCCTCTCATTGCAACTTTAGCCTCTCCTTCACCCTCTCATTGTAACTTTAGCCTCTCCTTCACCCTCTCAATGTAACTAGCCTCTCCTTCACCCTCCCAGTGTAACTTTAGCCTCTCCTTCACCCTCCCAATGTAACTAGCCTCTCCTTCACCCTCCCAATGTAACTTTAGCATCTACTTCACCCTCCCAGTCTAACATTAGCATCTACTTCACCCTCCCAATGTAACTTTAGCATCTACTTCACCCTTCCAGTCTAACATTAGCATCTACTTCACCCTCCCAATGTAACTTTAGCATCTACTTCACCCTCCCAATGTAACTTTAGCATCTATTTCACCATCCCAGTGTAACTTTAGCATCTACTTCACCCTCCCAATGTAACTTTAGCATCTCCTTCACCCTCCCAGTGTAACTTTAGCATCTCCTTCACCCTCCCAGTGTAACATTAGCATCTCCTTCACCCTCCCAATGTAACTTTAGCATCTCCTTCACCCTCCCAGTGTAACTTTAGCATCTCCTTCACCCTCCCAGTGTAACATTAGCATCTCATTCACCCTCCCAATGTAACTTTAGCATCTCCTTCACCCTCCCAGTGTAAGTTTAGCATCTCCTTCACCCTCCCAGTGTAACTTTAGTCTCCTACTCCTACTCTACCTCTGCCTCCACCTCTCTCCTCCCCCTCCTCCCACCCTTCCTCTCTCCTCCCTCTTTTTGTCTCCCCGCCCCATCCTCCTCACATCGTCAAAGCAGCCGAGGGTTCCCCTGGAGAACTCGATGCCGAAAGCAATGAAGCAGATGACGGCTGCCACCCACATCAGACACTGCAGCCCTCCGGCCAGCTGGCGGGCAAACTTGACGTACTCTGGGGTCCCTTTGGGGGGCAGCAGTTCATTGGGGCCGTCCCGCTCCAGAACCTCCGCGGCTTTGCTGGAGGTCAGGCCCTGAGGGGAGGGAAGGGGGAGGGCGGAGAGAGTGAGCAAGAGGGAGAGAGGGGGCATTTACTCTATATTAGCAACAGTCAGACAGACAGACAGACAGACAGACAGACAGACAGACAGACAGACAGACAGACAGACAGACAGACAGACAGACAGACAGACAGACAGACAGAAACCCCATGGTAGTTTAGTTACCTTGCTTACACTGGTGGTATACCTCATCTCTAGCTCTTCTATTGTGATCTCGTGGTCATCCTGTAAAGATTGACAGACTGTTAAAGCTGCAATGTATTTATGCTGCAATTCTGTCCCATTTAATTTCATTTGGCATATTCTCTCCAGCTCTCTCTCCTTCTGGTCTTGTGAATCACACTCACAATGTCCATCTCCTTCTTCATGCCCTCTAGCCTATCCTTTTTCTTTATCTTCTTCTTTTTCTTCATCTTGACGTCCACCTCTCCATTCATCTCAAACATGTCGTAAGAGTCCTGGAGACAAAGAGATTGCTAGGGGGTGAAAATACAATATCCTTGATCATTGAAGGAAAATCTAATTTAATTAATGACAATTTGATCCTAGCTTTGATAAATCACATAAATGGGTCACCTACCCCTTTACTCATGGTGGAGGGCCTGCCCAAATCAATTGAAGTCCAACGCTCAGTCCTCTTTTCCCCCGAAATCTTGGAAGCGTCTTTATAGCCACTCTAGGGACTTTCCTCACAGTAAAATCCCCAACCTCCAGAGCAGGACCAGACTGTTGGCTCAGCTTTATATACTACTGCACCACCTTCACCTTCTCTACCCGCCCCAAAATGGCAGTGTTATTTTAAGAGTAGCCAATGTCACCCCTATTAAGGTGAGTGGCAAAGCGTCCCCTACCCACTTTGGTGGCTCTTTCATATCAGTGCCAATGGCCTTGTGCGTAGGGCTTGTACCTGTCTTATCAGAATACACACGTTTTTACATTCCCTGATTAACTGTAAAGCTATCAAGAACGTCAATGCCATACCAAAGTCACAACTACTTCTTTCACTTGTGATAGGACAAATCTGTATTACATCAAGAGTGATTTTTTTCTCAACTCAGATACACATTAATTGACTGATACATTGACACTGAGACAATGACTGGTTCATCCCATTCAATGACTGGTACAGATATATAAGACATGAATTGAATGAAACACATCTAGTGAAAAGTAGATTCAAATGCCTTGTCTATACTATAGTTCATTATCTGCCCCCAAGAGGGCCTAACTTACAGTATATATCAGTGTAAAAAAATGTAATTGTCAATTCAAATAAAATACAGCGGTATGGTCATGCCAGGCCTGTAAGCGTTTAGAAATGGAGACTGTTTTTCTACATTTCCTGTTCATGGTCGTGTGAGAACCCCTTATCAGTGAAAGAGTGTGTAAATACTTATTTGTGCCTCAGACTGCTGAAAGGTGTGATGGTGGCACACTCCACATTGGCGTCACTGCTGCGTCATCTGCCCTTATAAGGAAAAGACAGTTGAACATTAAAAGCAAATTGACACTCACAACCTCTTTTGTACTGCACCATGTTCCCATCACAAAGACACCAGTGGGCAGGAGATGAACTGACATAATACTTTTATTACTGTTATTGAACTAAGTGTTAAGTGAAATAATGTTTATTCAACGGCAATATCCATTCAACAGTGAATTCTATCATCTGCCAATTTATCAATAATTTTCCATCATGTTTGTAAGACACATACTGTAAGCACCCTGAACAGGTGATTTTTATAACTAACCCAAGTTTGACCAGAGCCTGTTGTTTCCAATGGGAGCAAATTAATCATTGGGGCAGAACAAGCAAGGAGGTGGGCAGAGCCAAGCATGAGCTAGTGAGATCCTATTGGTGCATTCTGGCATTTATTTGCATATTTCCCGTAGGGAATGCCTGCTCTGTGAAGTGTGCACGTGTAATAACTCCATTCGGCCTGGCACATCTTCTAAACAACACCATTTTTAGAAACTTTGGCAAAGGGTAAAGTCTACAAAATGCAATTCACTATGTTTGTTACAGATTGCTACAGAAAAATGTATGAAGAGTAAATGTTTCATCGACAGTGGCATGTTTTCATGGATGCCAAGAGAAACCAGGCTTCCGAAAAAAATGTACCAATAAAAAAATATATATAATAAATTATATTTTGTGTCTATGTTTCATAATTTTCCTTCAATTCTCAAGAGGCTGAATGTATCTCACAGGAGAAAGCATCCGAGCGAGCGAAACAATGCCCCTCTGTCTCTCTAACTGTTGGCCATCTATCTGATGCTGTCTGGTCTAAACGAGTATAAAATTGTTGCCACCCGTAGCATTGAAGGCAAGGGAAGCCAGCGAGCATTTGGCCTCCCTAGAAAAGTTGAAAAAATGTGTCAATCAGTGTTGAGCTAAACTGTGAATGGTCCTGGCAGCTTGGATTTTGGCGTCACTCCTATCAAATCCCGTTGAGAGCATACGTCATTGTCAGAAAAATTTGAATAGTTGAATCTGGTTTTGTTGTTGTCCTCCGGAGGCTAGCTAGCTAGCTAAAATGGACCCTTTCCTAAATTAGCCATTGATGGAGATAGGGATTTGGACTTGTGATGTTACTTAATTCTCTGTGCTGGCCAATGATTATAAGCAACTCCGATCCAACCATTAATTCATACATTGTTGTGCCTCTTCCCTGAGAGGATGCAAGTTCAATATGTAGCTAGATGTAGAAGGCTAATGTTAACTACCTAACGTTGCCCATGAATGGAATTCAGCCTAGCAAGCAAGCATTTTAGCCAGGTAGTCTAGGACAACAACACATAAAAGCATGTACTGTATGACAGAGTGATAGACAGTTTCGTCAACATGAAAGAGAGGAGGATTGCAATGGTGTTTCTCTACAAGTGCAGTAGTTTCTACTTGCACGAACACGCACGCACGCACACAGAAATCAGAACCATGGACAGCCACATCTTAGTTAGCTTACTTTGATTGAACTAAATTGTTTTAGGTATATATTAGTTGTCGCTGTATTAGACTGAGCAGAGGTGATTTGATGATGTTGAAATTATGAAGTTGAAATGGTACTGGAATAGGGGAAGCAGCTCCTGTTTTCTTTGTGACTTGTGGTAACTCTCTGTGGTTCTGAATCAATAGTTGTTTAGTGGTCTGAACTTGCTTGACCATGCTCTAGGTCATGTAACTGTCTGTTACATGCAATATGCTTTGTGGACTTCCCCAGAGATTTTACCCACACACTGCTGCTGTTCATCGATGTAGAAAATGTGCAAAATGTAAGCAAAGATCCATCTAGCTCCATCATATCACACTGTCAGCCACTGGGCTTCTTCTTGTTACCATATTTGGTAGTAAGTGGAAACGCCAACCGGATGCTTCACATTTATATGTCCGGTGAAATTTCTGGGTCTTTAGAACGACATGAAACAACATGGAGTTGCTTTCAAACAGGACACTAGCGTCCTAATCTCAGTAAGGTAGAGTGGGCTGGAGCTGGAATGTGTTCTAGTTTACAAGTCTGAGATATAAAAATAAACTGCTCTGAGTGGAGTGCCCACCGCTTGGAACACACTTACACCAATCACTTAATAGCTGCATGGCAATCTTTGTTACTCCCAAATAATATTTTCCTCCTTGTTACTGTAGTCAGTATTATTGCAGTGAGTATTGTTCCTAGCCATATGTCTTCCACATAAACCTGGCAAGCTAAGCTATACAGTTGTCTACAAGCAAGGCAACACTGATAAACCAGGACACACCCCCATCCAAAGCAGGCCAATGTACTCTCTCATGTGGGTGAGCAGACTTACTGGCATTGCCTCTGTGTTTGTTTTCCTCCGTTAAGTTTTGGTTTGTCACGTCCTGACCTTAGTTCCTTTTGTTATGTCTCTGTTTTAGGTTGGTCATATATGTATGCAAACACGTATATATATATGCAAACACATTAAAAAACAATTTCTGTGAAATGTAGGCTTTTCATAATAGGTGAGCACATTCACCTAAAGTTTCACCTAATGTGAAATGGTCAGAATATCCTGGCTAAGGTGGTGGTGACCCCTCCCATGCAGGCCTATGGGGACTCCTTTAGCCTGCATACTGTGGGTAAACAGACTTACAGTAGGACCTGGGCCTGAGTTTGTAAGTCTACCAGGCACTTTTTCCTGCTATCTGATCACAGAGGTTGTGTTATCACTAACTGAGAGAGCAGGAGAGAGAGAGAGACTATTTGCTCATTGTTACAACACTGTACATATAACATTTGAAATGTATATTATTTTGAAGCTTTTGTGAGTGTAATGTTAACTGGTAGTTTCTTATTGTTTATTTCACCCTTTGTTTATCTATTCCATTTGCTTTGACAATGTAAACATGTTTACCATGCCAATAAAGCTCTATTTGAATTGAGAGAGAGAGAGAGTGAGAGAGAGAGAGCGAGAGAGAGAGAGAGAGAGAGAGAGAGATGGAAAGAGGGAGAGAGAGAGGGAAAGAGAGAGAGGTATAAGAGAGAGAGAGACAGAGAGACAGAGAGAGAGAGAGATAGAGTGAGAGAGAGAGAGAGAGAGAGAGAGAGAGAGAGAGAGAGAGCGAGAGAGAGAGAGAGGTATAAGAGAGAGAGACAGAGAGAGAGAGAGGGAGAGAGAGAGACCGAGAGAAAGAGAGAGAGGGAGAGAGAGAGAGAGAGAGAAAGAGTGCACACAAACACAGTAGCCTCAGTTAACCTCTACACACTGCTTTAACCTCATGTCTGTCATGTCATGTTCCACTTCTCTAGTTGGACTTCCTTTCTCCTACAGAACTGGACTTCCTTTCTCCTACAGAACAATAGGGGACTCCTTTAGCCTGCATACTGTGGGTAAACAGTAGGACCTGGGGCTGAGTTTGTAAGTCTACCAGGCACTTTGTGGCACTTTGCACTATCTGATCACAGAGGTTGTGTTATCACTAACTGAGAGAGCGGGAGAGAGAGAGAGACTATTTGCTCATTGTTACAACACTGTACATATAACATTTGAAATGTCTATTATTTTGAAGCTTTTGTGAGTGTAATGTTAACTGGTAATTTCTTATTGTTTATTTCACCCTTTGTTTATCTATTCCATTTGCTTTGACAATGTAAACATGTTTACCATGCCAATAAAGCTCTATTTGAATTGAGAGAGAGAGAGAGTGAGAGAGAGAGAGCGAGAGAGAGAGAGAGAGAGAGAGAGAGATGGAAAGAGGGAGAGAGAGAGGGAAAGAGAGAGAGGTATAAGAGAGAGAGACAGAGAGAGAGAGAGGGAAAGAGAGAGAGGTATAAGAGAGAGAGACAGAGAGAGAGAGAGGGAAAGAGAGAGAGGTATAAGAGAGAAAGAGACAGAGAGAGAGAGCGAGAGAGAGAGAGACAGAGAGAAATAGAGAGAGACAGAGAGAAAGAGAGAGAGGGAGAGAGAGAGACAGAGAGAAAGAGAGAGAGGGAGAGAGAGAGAGAGAGAGAGAGAGAGAGAGAGAGAGAAAGAGTGCACACAAACACAGTAGCCTCAGTTAACCTCTACATGCTGTTTTAACCTCATGTCTGTCATGTCATGTTCCACTTCTCTAGTTGCACTTCCTTTCTCCTACAGAACAATAAGGTTAGGGTGGGGGGGGGGCAGTAATCTTTGTTACTCCCAAATACGTGTTTCCTCCTTGTTACTGTAGTTTGTATTATTGCAGTGAGTATTGTTCCTAGCCATGTCTTCCACATAAACCTGGCAAGCTAAGCTATACAGTTGTCTACACAAACCAACAGAGGGCAGCCAAGGCAACACTGATAAACCAGGACACACCCCCATCCAAAGCAGGCCAATGGAATCTCTCCCTTGAGCAAGGCTTACTGGCATTGACGCTGTGTGGCTTTGTGTGTAAATAGACTCTCCCATGTGGGTGAGCAGACTTACTGGCATTGAATCTGTGCTTGTTTTCTACCATTACGTTTAGGTTCTCCTTTTTTGTTCAGTTCAGAGTGCACTGATTGCTCAGGCAGTACGTTATTTTCAAGAGATAATCCATGTATCTGTAATATAACTTTTCATTTTAGATATGAATTTCCTTTTGTATTTTCCAGGCATGCTCAATTTTCCAGGCACACCTACTTAAACCCTTGATTGAGTAGGTGTGTCCAAACCGTTGACTGGTACTGTATAGATATTACAAATGCTAATATACATAAATCAGAGGGTAAAGAGAGAAATGTTCAGTGTTAAGATTAATCATGTTTTTTAGTGGACTATTAATTGTACCCTGCTGCCAGACCAAAGGCATTTCATCTAAATGTGTTTGAAACTAGAGTGTGTGATTTATTTACACTTTGAGCTTTATTTTAAAATATTTTGGTTTACAAATCTGTATTCTGATAATGGCCTCTTCTTTTGTGTTTTCACAAACAAAAAACATTTTTCCATTAACTACACACTTTAGAGAAGGATAAAATAGAAGAGGTAGATAGAAAAGTTAAGCATCATTGAATAAATGGTCAAATAAAATATATGTATATACAGCGTTATACATAATCTGACAATATGTGACTATAAATGACATTGATAGTGGGGACATTTTTACCAAATGAATCAACTGAAAGGCCAAACTGGAACAGCGTGGCAATTCCTTTTGACTTCTAGAGCTAGATTAAATCCGTACCAAAATGAAAAAAAGAAATGTTCCTGTGTTCGAGGAGACTGCATTCACGGTAAATGTTATGTTGACTCAATTGGAAATTACCTTTAAATTTCAATCGTGCTATACAACGGACCTTCCATGCTACAGATTGAATGGAGCCTTAGTCTCCACAGTTGTCAGAAATAAGTTGAATTAGATATTGCTTGTGTCATTACGACAGCAAAGAACACTGAATTGAGGAAATTGTTACATGTGTAACAAGAAGTAAATATTTGACATTGAGTTGTAAAACATTGATGAATAAACAGCATTATGATATATCCCACAGGGCACAGGCGTCAATTCAATGTCTATTCCACGTTGGTTCAACGCCATTTCATTGAAATGACGTGGAAACAACATTGATTCAACCAGTGTGTCCCCAGTGGGATGTATCTCTTTGGAAAGTGCCTGTCACCGGCACCTATTGTATGTGGTCAAGGTTATGATGATTTTGGGTGCTGGGGTTGAGAGAAGCGGTGGCTGTGGTGCTAGCCGGTGTTGAGGTGTCAGATCAGTCGATACGGTTGCCCAGGATGATGGCAGAGACGATGTACAGGACGATGACGGTGATGCCGATACCCAGGGCGGTGTGGTTCAGTATCCGCGCTAGACGAGAATTCTTCTCAGCAATCTGCTGATGACCCTGGTTGTTGGCGTCTCTAGTCTGAGAGCAGAGCGAGAGGGAGGGAGGGAACACAGAAGGATCGAAGGACGCTCTCTCCCCAAGCTACAGTCTTAAGAATGATGCTATATTGTAAGACATATTTTGACACCTGTTATTATTTCTCTTGGGGGAAGAACATGAGTTGACAGGCGATGCTAAACATTGAGTCAACTAACTGAAATCTCAGTGTCCGTGACTCTCCTTGCCATTGACTTTACACTATAGACATCTCTGAGCAGCTGACTACAAGAGTCAGTATGAGTCACACACTAAGCAACAGTAAAGCTTTAAGAAAAAGTTTAACAGTATATGTGTGTCACATGTGGTCTTGGATTACTTTCTTTCTCCAAGTCAGGAAGAGTCTTGTGCCAAACATGAAGTGGCTGTAAAACACAAACAACAGGCACCAAAATTCCCACTCAAAGCATTATTGGGTAAGCAGCAGAAGCTAAAATTCTCATAGTGAAATAAATGTAGCATTTCTGCCACCTTAGTCTATGTTTAAAGAATAACAACATGACTTCACACCCCCTATAAGATCTCTCCCACTCAACAGTGACTGACTCAATTTAATTTAAGTCTCAATTGAATCAACCTCCCCCTAGTCACATGACGTTGTTAACATAGTCTCAATCTGTTTCTGTTCTCTGGTGAAATTATTGAGTTGGCTTCCACAGCAGGGCGAGGGTTGATAGAAGGCTTTAGGCAGAGAGGTTCTGTGTTAATTTAGGGTAGTGTGGCGTGAGAAGAGCTGCCTGCTATTGTAAACTCTCCTCCTGATTACTGACAGCTGGATCATAATTGTTTCCACACGGCTAGTTGGAGGAGAAGGGCTTGTTGGCTCTCTTAGCACTGGACAGTTGTTGTTTTTCTGAGGGTTGTGTATTTGCGTGTCTTGAATAATTATCTGGGCACTCCACCAAATGGTTTTCTTCCATTTCCTTGAGGTTCACAAGATTTCCTCCATCTGTCTGTCTGTATGCTCTGTTTGCCATGATATTGCAAAACTTGAAATACATATAGCCTATCCATTTACTAGGCTACTATGCACAATTAAATGAGAGATGTGCTTGGTAATTTGTTGTATGGAATATGAAACCATCACAGCCAGAAAAGGTGAGAATTACTGTATATTCTGAAATACTGTGTATTCTGGAACACTGTATATTCTGCATTGGTTATGAAAATAAAATAAATAGGAAAAATATTCCTTTGTCTAATTATTAGATTATGTCTAACTATTTTAGATTCTGAAAATAAAACATATTTTTGCTCTTCTCACTGATGGCAAATAGTTGCGTTCTTGTTAATATGTTTTCCTCTTAAATATATTTTATTTTCATCATATCCCCCATTCGCACAAAGTACTCACTTGCAAGCTTGCAATACAATATTTCAACCACTAGCAGATGTAAGTATGCATGGTCTGAAGTTTGCAGGGAGGTGAGTACATTCTCACGTCAAGTTCTTTTTTTAAATAAAACTTGCATATGCACATTTTGGTGTATATTTTGTATATATGCACGGTTTATAAATGAGGCCCCAGAAACCTACTGGAAGCTTGATTCCACTCACTTACCCACGTAATACTAATTTCCCCATGGGCCTATATCAGCACTGCAGCATATTGTCCATATGACTCATCATAATATAATCTGTCGGGTCAGGCTCCTTGAAAACCACATTACATTTAATACCAACTAAAACCTAAATAAAATATTCTGAACAATTAACTGGTTATTCTAGTGTTTTATTAAATATAAAATACTGTATCTGCAATATGTTCTAAGCAATGTGTTGAGTGCAATCGGACTACAAAGTGAACATTTCATGAATTGTTTTTTTGTGGAGGATCTATAACTGGTGTGTGACCTCATGGAAAGGGAGGGGCAGGATGTGAGATGGGTGATATGTGAGAAAATTCCAAGATCAAACATAATCAGATGGTTGTGGGAGTCTGTCTTTCTAAACTCTGTGACATTAAGGGCCTTCTCAGTGACAGTACAGAAATACTGCTGAATGGGCCATCCATTGAGTGACCCAGGGAGCATGTGTATATTTTTTGGGGTCATTTAGCAGACAATCTTATCCAGAGTGACTTCGTACAGGTCCCCGGTGGGAATGAAACCCAGAACCCTGGCATTGCAAGCGCCATGCTCTACCAACTTCGCCACACGGGACTACTATTGATTTACACTATCAACAGATTTCTGCTCTACTCTGCTCCACAGGATGTGGTCATCCTGTCTGGGTTGGCGCCCCCCCCCTTGGGTTGTGCCGTGGCGGAAATCTTTGTGGGCTATACTCAGCCTTGTCTCAGGATGGTAAGTTGGTGGTTGAAGATATCCCTCTAGTGGTGTGGGGGCTGTGCTTTGGCAAAGTGGGTGGGGTTATATCCTTCCTGTTTGGCCCTGTCCGGGGGTGTCCTCGGATGGGGCCACAGTGTCTCCTGACCCCTCCTGTCTCAGCCTCCAGTATTTATGCTGTAGTAGTTTATGTGTCGGGGGGTTAGGGTCATTTTGTTATATCTGGAGTACTTCTCCTGTCCTATTCGGTGTCCTGTGTGAATTTAAGTGTGCTCTCTCTAATTCTCTCTTTCTCTCTTTCTCTCTCTCGGAGGACCTGAGCCCTATGACCATGCCTCAGGACTACCTGACATGATGACTCCTTGCTGTCCCCAGTCCACCTGGCCGTGCTGCTGCTCCAGTTTCAACTGTTCTGCCTTATTATTATTCGACCATGCTGGTCATTTATGAACATTTGAACATCTTGGCCATGTTCTGTTATAATCTCCACCCGGCACAGCCAGAAGAGGACTGGCCACCCCACATAGCCTGGTTCCTCTCTAGGTTTCTTCCTAGGTTTTGGCCTTTCTAGGGAGATTTCCTAGCCACCGTGCTTCTACACCTGCATTGCTTGCTGTTTGGGGTTTTAGGCTGGGTTTCTGTACAGCACTTTGAGATATCAGCTGATGTACGAAGGGCTATAAAAATAAATTTGATTTGATTTGATTTGATTCTCTGTGACTGAAGAGAAGGTTGACAACTTGCAGTCAACTTTGTTCTAAGGGCAGAAAGAATCTGATTGGTTTAGGGAAGAATAAATCCGATTGGTTTCTAAAAGGTCAATGGGCAGAGTTTAACAGATGCACAACTTGAAATCATAGCGGAGGTTTGAACTGAGCATCTTGTAAATAAAACTTGGAGTTAAAAGTTGTAACGTTTTGAAATAATTATTGTGATACAGTAGTCAGACAAATGTGACAACATCTCTTAGACTTGAAGCAAAGAGTAGATTGTAACAAGCTAGCAGCAACATGCTAAGCTAATCAGAGCAAGCTAGCTTGATAAGCATTTAGCATCCTCTTAGCTACTTAAGTTCAATTAATAGACTACAAGTATGTCAGCTAACATTTGTTTTGTTGAAATGTTAAGGTGAAATTAAAAAAATTGACAGTTATGGACAGTTAAAATGCTAAGCTAAACAGAGCTAGTTGGCGAGCAGATATCTATCTCTTACTAAGAGCTAGATTAAATCCGTACCAAAAGGAAAAAAAGAAATGTTCCTGTGTTCGAGGAGACTGCATTCACGGTAAATGTTATGTTGACTCATTTGGAAATTACCTTTAAATTTCAATCGTGCTATACAACGGACCTTCCATGCTACAGATTGAATGGAGCCTTAGTCTCCACAGTTGTCAGAAATAAGTTGAATTAGATATTGCTTGTGTCATTACGACAGCAAAGAACACTGAATTGAGGAAATTGATACATTTGTGTAACAATAAGTAAATATTTGACATTGAGTTGTAAAATGTTTACTCTTGTGAGTGGTAACCTCACTGGCACGCTGTGTAATGACAACCAGTAATACATGTCATTTCAGACTTTAAGAATAGTCTCTTTCTGCTGCATTCTCATAACATTGTCAAATCTGTCTTTAAACTCTGATATGACTTATCCATACACACTGAATGTACATACACTATCCTTCAGAAATGTATTAGAAAATATTCCAAAATACAATTTGTGTCCATAATTTTGTGTTTATTTATGTATATTAAATATACAATTAAACAGGCAAAATAATGAATGATTTAAACTATCCGGTCTGCCGGTATTAAAAAAAGTAAGTCATTAGATGTAGTTTTTCAAAATGAATGTCATAAACATTGATGAATAAACAGCATTATGATATATCCCACAGGGCACAGGCGTCAATTCAATGTCTATTCCACGTTGGTTCAACGCCATTTCATTGAAATGACGTGGAAACAACGTTGATTCAACCAGGGTGTCCCCAATGGGATGTATCTCTTTGGAAAGTGCCTGTCACCGGCACCTATTGTATGTGGTCAAGGTTATGATGATTTTGGGTGCTGGGGTTGAGAGAAGCGGTGGCTGTGGTGCTAGCCGGTGTTGAGGTGTCAGATCAGTTGATACGGTTGCCCAGGATGATGGCAGAGACGATGTACAGGACGATGACGGTGATGCCGATACCCAGGGCGGTGTGGTTCAGTATCCGCGCTAGACGAGAATTCTTCTCAGCAATCTGCTGATGACCCTGGTTGTTGGCGTCTCTAGTCTGAGAGCAGAGAGAGAGGGAGGGAGGGAGGGAGCGAGCACAGAAGGATCGAAGGACAGAGGGATGGAGGGAGAGAGTGAGAGAGAGTTGTAATTGTTGTAATCGTCATTCAGGAAAAAGAGGAAGAGTCTTCAACGGAGAGAGTTCAACGATGATTCAGTGCCATGCTCTTATTCGATTGGAGTTATTTCAGGAGATGCAGTATTAATTCACAAACACAATACTCAGCCAACATGCCAACTAAGTCAGAAAATAAAAAACAAATAGGGACATTTTTCTCTCTCACTGCAGAGCATTTATAATATATCATATTAATACCTACTAGTGATGAAAAACAACTAAAATGCTGATTTCCTGTGGCCACACCCCAAGCAGCACTAAGTTGAAACAGCTGTGGATGGAGCACAAACGTGGAGCTCTCTCCCCTAGCTACAGTCTTAAGAATGATGCTATATTGTAAGACATATTTTGACACCTGTTATTATTTCTCTTGGGGGAAGAACATGAGTTGACAGGCGATGCCAAACATTGAGTCAACTAACTGAAATCTCAGTGTCCGTGACTCTCCTTGCCATTGACTTTACACTATAGACATCTCTGAGCAGCTGACTACAAGAGTCAGTATGAGTCACACACTAAGCAACAGTAAAGCTTTAAGAAAAAGTTTAACAGTATATGTGTGTCACATGTGGTCTTGGATTACTTTCTTTCTCCAAGTCAGGAAGAGTCTTGTGCCAAACATGAAGTGGATGTAAAACACAAACAACAGGCACCAAAATTCCCACTCAAAGCATTATTGGGTAAGCAGCAGAAGCTAAAATTCTCATAGTGAAATAAATGTAGCGTTTCTGCCACCTTAGTCTATGTTTAAAGAATAACAACATGACCTCAACAGTGACTGACTCAATTTAATTTAAGTCTCAATTGAATCAACCTCCCCCTAGTCACATGACGTTGTTAACATAGCCTCAATCTGTTTCTGTTCTCTGGTGAAATTATTGAGTTGGCTTCCACAGCAGGGCGAGGGTTGATAGAAGGCTTTAGGCAGAGAGGTTCTGTGTTAATTTAGGGTAATGTGGCGTGAGAAGAGCTGCCTGCTATTGTAAACTCTCCTCCTGATTACTGACAGCTGGATCATAATTGTTTCCACACGGCTAGTTGGAGGAGAAGGGCTTGTTGGCTCTCTTAGCACTGGACAGTTGTTGTTTTTCTGAGGGTTGTGTATTTGCGTGTCTTGAATAATTATCTGGGCACTCCACCAAATGGTTTTCTTCCATTTCCTTGAGGTTCACAAGATTTCCTCCATCTGTCTGTCTGTATGCTCTGTTTGCCATGATATTGCAAAACTTGAAATACATATAGCCTATCCATTTACTAGGCTACTATGCACAATTAAATGAGAGATGTGCTTGGTAATTTGTTGTATGGAATATGAAACCATCACAGCCAGAAAAGGTGAGAATTACTGTATATTCTGGAATACTGTGTATTCTGGAACACTGTATATTCTGCAATGGTTATGAAAATAAAATAAATAGGAAAAATATTCCTTTGTCTAATTATAAGATTATGTCTAACTATTTTAGATTCTGAAAATAAAACATATTTTTGCTCTTCTCATTGATGGCAAATAGTTGCGTTCTTGTTAATATGTTTTCCTCTTAAATATGTTTTATTTTCATCATATCCCCCATTCGCACAAAGTACTCACTTGCAAGCTTGCAATACAATATTTCAACCACTAGCAGATGTAAGTATGCATGGTCTGAAGTTTGCAGGGAGGTGAGTACATTCTCACGTCAAGTTCTTTTTTTAAATAAAACTTGCATATGCACATTTTGGGCATATGTAATACTAATTTAGTAATACTAATTTCCCCATGGGCCTATATCAGCACTGCAGCATATTGTCCATATGACTCATCATAATATAATCTGTCGGGTCAGGCTCCTTGAAAACCACATTACATTTAATACCAACTAAAACCTAAATAAAATATTCTGAACAATTAACTGGTTATTCTAGTGTTTTATTAAATATAAAATACTGTATCTGCAATATGTTCTAAGCAATGTGTTGAGTGCAATCGGACTACAAAGTGAACATTTCATGAATTGTTTTTTTGTGGAGGATCTATAACTGGTGTGTGACCTCATGGAAAGGGAGGGGCAGGATGTGAGATGGGTGATATGTGAGAAAATTCCAAGATCAAACATAATCAGATGGTTGTGGGAGTCTGTATTTCTAAACTCTGCGACATTAAGGGCCTTCTCAGTGACAGTACAGAAATACTGCTGAATGGGCCATCCATTGAGTGACACAGGGAGCATGTGTATATTTTTTGGGGTCATTTAGCAGACAATCTTATCCAGAGTGACTTCGTACAGGTCCCCGGTGGGAATGAAACCCAGAACCCTGGCATTGCAAGCGCCATGCTCTACCAACTTCACCACACGGGACTACTATTGATTTACACTATCAACAGATTTCTGCTCTTCTCTGTGACTGAAGAGAAGGTTGTCAACGTGTAGTCAACTTTGTTCTAAGGGCAGAAAGAATCTGATTGGTTTAGGGAAGAACAAATCCGATTGGTTTCTAAAAGGTCAATGGGCGGAGTTTAACAGATGCACAACTTGAAACAACTAAACAGAGCTAGTTGGCTAGCAGATATCTATCTCTTACTAAGAGCTAGATTAAATCCGTACCAAAAGGAAAAAAAGAAATGTTCCTGCGTTCGAGGAGACTGCATTCACGGTAAATGTTGCTGTTGCACGGTAAATGTTATGTTGACTCATTTGGAAATTACCTTTAAATTTCAATCGTGCTATACAACGGACCTTCCATGCTACAGATTGAATGGAGCCTTAGTCTCCACAGTTGTCAGAAATAAGTTGAATTAGATATTGCTTGTGTCATTGCCGACAGCAAAAAACACTGAATTGAGGAAATTGATACACGTGTAACAATAAGTAAATATTTGACATTGAGCTGTAAAATGTTTACTCTTGTGAGTGGTAACCTCACTGGCACTCTGTGTAATGACAACCAGTAATACATGTCATTTCAGACTTTAAGAATAGTCTCTTTCTGCTGCATTCTCATAACATTGTCAAATCTGTCTTTAAACTCTGATATGACTTTTCCATACACACTGAATGTACATACATTATCCTTCAAAAATGTATTAGAAATATTCCAAAATACAATTTGTGTCCATAATTTGGTGTTTATATCCCACAGGGCACAGGCGTCAATTCAATGTCTATTCCACGTTGGTTCAACCAGTGTGTCCCCAGTGGGATGTATCTCTTTGGAAAGTGCCTGTCACCTGCACCTATTGTATGTGGTCAAGGTTATGATGATTTTGGGTGCTGGGGTTGAGAGAAGCGGTGGCTGTGGTGCTAGCCGGTGTTCATGTCTTAAAGTAATGATGAACTGTTATTTTTTTCTTTGCTTATTTGAGCTGTTCTTGCTATAATATGGACTTGGTCATTTACCAAATAGGGCTATCTTCTGTATACCACCCCTACCTTGTCACAAAACAACTGATAGTCTCAAACGCATTAAGAAGGTAAGAAATTCCACAAATGAACTTGGAACAAGGCACACATGTTAATTCAAATGCATTCCAGGTAACTACCTCATGAAGCTGGTTGAGAGAATGCGAAGAGTTTGCAAAGCTGTCATCAAGGCAAAGGGTGGCTACTTTGAAGAATTATATATTCTACAATGTAGAAAATAGTAAAAATAAAGAAACCCTTGAATGAGTAGGTGTTTCCAACTTTTGACTGGTACTGTACAGTGCATTCGGAAAGTATTTAGACCCCCTTGACATGTTTGACATTGAGCTCAGTTGCATTCTGTTTCCATTGATCATCCTTGAGATGTTTCTACAACTTAATTGGAGTTTACCTTGGACCATGATTTGGAAAGGCACACACCTTTCTATATAAGGTCCCACAGTTGACAGTGCATGTCAGAATAAAAACCATGCCATGAGGTCGAAGGAATTGTCTATTGAGCTCAGAGACAGGATTTTGTCGAAATACCGTTCTGGGGAAGGGTACAAAACAATTCTGCAGCATTGAAGGTCCCTAAGAACACAGTGGCCTCCATCATTCTTAAATGGAAGAAGTTTAGAACCACCTAGACTCTTCCTAGAGCTGGCCGCCCGGGCCAAACTGAGCAATCGGTTGAGAAGGGCCTTGGTCAGGAGGTAACCAAGAACCCGATGAGTTCCTCTGTGGAGATCGGAGAACCTTCCAGAAGGACAACAATCTCTGCAGCACTCCACCAATCAGGCCTTCATGGTAGAGTGACCAGACAGAAGCCACTCAGTAAAGGCACATGACAACCCGCTTGGAGTTTGCCAAAAGGCACCTTAAGACCTTAAGCATCATGTCGTGGGGATGTTTTTCAGCGGCAGGGACTGAGAGACTAGCCAGGATTGAGGGAAAGATGAATGGAGCAAAGTACAGAGATATCCTAGATGATATTCTTCTCTAGGATTATTAGTTGTACCCTGCCACCAGTCAAAAGGCCGTTTGATCTAAAAGTTTCTGAAGTCGGTGTGTGATTTTTATTTACAATGAACTTTATTTTAAAACAAATTTGGTTTAAATATCTGCATTCTTATAATGGTCTCTTCCTTTGTGTTTTCACAAACATACAGACATGATACAAGGTAAACACTATTTCCATCAACTACACACTTAGAGAAGGATAAAGTACAACCCCTTGGTAAATAGAAGAGTTGAGCAACACTGAATACATAGTCAAATAAAATATATACCTAACATATACATTGTTATACATAATCTGGCAATATGTGACTCTAAATGACATTGATAGTGGGGACATTTTTACCAAATGAATCAACTGTAAGGCCAAACTGGAACAGCCCTGCAATTTATTTGGACTTCTAGGGCTAGATTCAATCCGTAGCGTGGAAGGCAATGTTCCTGTGACTGAGGAGAGACTGCGTTCACGGTAAACGCTGCATATTTCGACTCAAACGGAAATTACCTTTAAATTTCAGCGGATCTTCTGCACTACAAATTGAATCTAGGCATTAGTCCCCACGGTTGACCAAAATAAGTTGAGTTGAGTCTTTCTTGTGTCATTACTGATAGCCCACAACACTGAATTGAGCAAATTGATACATTTGTGTAACAATAAGTAAATATTTGACATTGAGTTGTAAAATGTTTACTCTTGTGAGTGGTAACCTCACTGGCACTCTGTGTAATGACAACCAGTAATACATGTCATCTTAAGTCATAGAATAGAGCGAACCGTCTAATCTGGTTTCCTGGATGATACTGTTGACTAACAAGGCTGCAGTTCATAGTCACTTTAATAACTCTACCTACATGTACATAATTACCTCAATTACCTCGACACCAATGCCCCCCTGCACATTGACTCATTGACTCTGTACCGCTACCCCATGTATATAGCCCTGCTATTGTTATTTACGGTTGCTCTTTAATTATTTGTTATTCTTATCTCTTACTTTTTTAGGGATTTTCTTAAAACTGCATTGTTGTTTAAGGGCTTGTAAGTAAGCATTTCACTGTCAGGTCTACTACACCTGTTGTATTCGGCGCATGTGACAAATAACATTTTATTTTATTTAGGACTTTTTTGGGGTTCTAAAATAAGTTCAATTGTACATTACAGAGCAATGTACAGAATTGTGTTAGCTTAGTAACTACATACTTTCTTATTCCACTAAGATATAATCAATGAATCAATATTTACAAGAGTAGACCAAAAACAATATACAGTATGTACATGAGGGTAGAGTAGGTGTCACGACTTCTACCGAAGTCGATGCCTCTCCTTGTTCGGGCGGTGCTCGGTGATCGACGTCACCGGTCTTCTAGCCATCATTGATCTATGTTTCATTTTCCATTGGTTTCGTCTGGTCTTCTTACACACCTGGTTCCAATCCCATTCATTAATTGTTGTGTATTTAACTCTCTGTTTCCCCTCATGTCCTTGTCAGAGATTGTTTATTGTTATGTTCATGTTTTATGGATTGGTGTGCGACGTGTCTTTGTAACCACATATATTTTATTATGGACTTTGGAGTTTATGTTTTAAGTTATGAAAATACTCCATTTATACCAAGTTCAATTCTCCTGCGCTTGACTTCCCTGCCACCGACATACACGGCGTGACAGTAGAGTACTGTCAGTAATGGGGATAAGAGGGATGAGTGTGTATAAACAATGGATGGATAGATAAAGTGGCTATCGAAGGGTTAACTGAAACAATGCTGTTGCTATTTTCATTGACAGCTAAGTCTCTACACTTCACCTAAAAAATGACAGAAACATTTGGAGTGTGGACTGTATTAATTGGAGAATTACTGGGAGTGGAACACAGACGTTGTGTGGTTTGGTGCACCTGTGCTCTCTCTTAAATTATTCTCCCTTAAATTACCTAATTCTCAGCCACTTTCCCTTTTCACCACATGTTGCTTATAGGTTCAGCTTAACACATGCCGGATTCATGCCACTAACGGTCCTGCTTACAAAGGAGCTGTGTTCGACAATGTTTCAAATTCATAGATTTGTTAGTTGTGATTGTGATTGCTTATGTTTTTCTCGTCTAAGGCATGGCCACTATAACTTATTTTACGCATCTCTGTTTCCTCAAAGTGCACTCTGTAACGTTAAACACAAAAAATCTGATGAAAAAGAATACATCATAAACGGATGTCTGAGATAAAGCAAACAGCTTTATCTCAGACATTGCCAAATATTGAAGTACCATTCTCAACATATCATGACAGTCACAATAAAGATAACATTCACAATGAAGTTCAGGGTTTAGAGCAAATACCGACAGCGTAAGCAACATTCTATTTGGACCTGTGGTAATGGCCCCATTCATTCCCAACAACCCATGGGGCCCAGATAGGGGCCGCTTCATAAAAGGAGGCTGGGGTATCCTAGTAAGTGGTGTTAATAGTTAGTGTGTGTAATCATTTTCGGATAATGCCAGAGTATAGTATAAATAGTATTAAAATAATAACTGTTTAAGCACCGTTTTCTTCAGAATGTTACAAAGACAGGAAAATATGCTTAATGGATTACTAAATGAACTTGAAACTTGTCAAGGGAAACAACAGCTACTCCTTTCGAAGACAATTGCCAGGAAATTTTGTGCAATCTCCAAAAGGGATCTGTTCATCGTCCTGTTCTTATTTCATGGCAAATCACACTAAAACATTTCACAACATACTGACTGGAAAACACACAGCCTACGACACACAGACACAAATCTAAAAACACTTTCAGCCACAGACACGTAACCACACACAAGCATGAGCACACAAACACAGACAAGCACGAGCACACACACACAGACACGCAACCAAGCTCGAGCAGACACACACACACACACACACACAAGCATGAGCACACAAGCACGAGCACACACACACACACACACACACACACGAGCACACACACACACAATAGCTTCTTTCTGCTCTCTGATTATGCCCTCTTGTCCACCATGTTAGAAAGGCCCCACTGTGTGAACGTTGAATTTCCAAGAGGCAGATTCCAGTTGCACTCCCCTCCCCAGGCCTGTACCTCTGTTGACCCTCCCACAGGCCTGTTCCCCTCCTCCTACCCTTCCCAGACAACCTGGCGCAAATCCCAAACACAACAGACTCTCAGCTCAGCTATAAAGCAACTCCCCCTCTTGTGGGTTAGGCCAGGAAAAACATGCTGAAACGTGGAAAATCCTATAAATCAAAACATAACAATATCCTGCATAGATCTCGAACTAACCTCAAACAATCCAAACTCAATAAAATAGGGAATGCAACTATCTACAGTGCATTCAGAACGTATTCAGACCCCTTCACTTTTTCCACATTTAGTTACATTACAGCCTTATTCTAAAATGGATGAAATACAACATTTTCCTCATCAATTTACACACAATACCCCATAATGACAAAGCGAAAACAGGTTTAGAAATGTTTGCAAATTTATTACAAATAAAAAATAGAAATACCGTATTTACATAAGTGTGCATGCTGTTTCCATTGATCATCCTTGAGATCTTTCTACAACCTGAATGGAGTCCACCTGTGGTAAATTCAATTTATTGGACATGATTTGGAAAGGCACACACCTGTCTATATAAGGTCCCACAGTTGACAGTGCATATCAGAGCAGAATTGTTCCGAGACAGGATTGTGTCGAGGCACAGATCTGGGGAAGGGTACCAAAACAATTCTACAGCAATGAAGGTGCCTGAGAACACAGTGGCCTCCATAATTTTTAAATGGAAGAAGTTTGCTCAGTTTGGCCAGGCGGCCAGCTCTAGGAAGACTCTCCCTAGAGCTGGCCGCCTGGCCAAACTGAGCAATTGAGGAAGAAGGGCCTTCATCAGGGAAGCGACCAAGAACCCGATGGTAACTCTGACAGAGCTCCAGAGCTCCTCTGTGGAGATGGGAGAACCTTCCAGAAGGGCAATCATTTCTGCAGCACTCCACCAATCAGGCACATGACAGCCCGCTTGGAGTTTGCCAAAAGGCACCTAAAGGAATCTCAGACCATGAAAAACAAGATTCTCTGGTCTGATGAAACCAAGATTGAATTCTTTGGCCTGAATAGGTGGGGTGGTTGTTGGCAGCATCATGCTGCGGGGGTGTTTTTTCAGCGGAAACTCCACAAATTCAGGTTTGCCAAGCTTGTCGCATCATACCGAAGAAGACTCAAGGCTGTAATCGCTGTAAAAAGTGCTTCAACAAAGTACTGAATAAAGGGTCTAAATAGTTATGTAAATGTGATATTTCTGTTTTTATTTGTTATAAATTTACAAACAATTCTAAAAAACTGTTTTTCCTTTGTCAATATGGGTTATTGTGTGTAGATTAATAGGGGGAAAACAATTTAATCCATTTTAGAATAACTCTGTAATGTAACAATGTGGAAAAAGTCAAGGGGTCTGAATACTTTCCGAATGCACTGTATGTAATCCAAGGGAATCATTTCCACAACAGTAGCCAAATAGGAAGTCATAATTTCACCAGCTTTCTCATACAGGACATAACTCCATATCTCCTTTTCTTTCTACATATACAGTACAGTAACACATTTCTTGGAACATACATTTTCCTAGATACATAACTCCTTTGTATCTCTCCCTGTCTGGGAATAGTTTTAAGATGGGCCGGTAGTGTACTCTATGGGAGTGGGCATTAAGTCTATGTGCCAATCAGACAGTGCTGCTGACTGGAAGAGACAGAAGAGAAAACTGTGTTTGCAGTGCGGCTTGTCACTTCTGTACGCAGTATCCACCAAAAACTGGCAACTGCAGCTTGCCGCAACTGAGTCAGGGTGGGAAGAGCTCGGTGTGGGATAGTCATGCCCAAGCTTCCTGGCAGAGCGTCAAGTAGCCTCTTAGAGAGATAATACACCACTCACCCATTATGTCTCCTCCAGGTCTGAACTGGGTGCGGTCACACCTACTCCCGGTCTCCCGCTCCCATCGTCATGCAAACCTGGACTTCATCAGTACCTTGATTACCTCCCCTTTATTTAGCCCTCTGTAGCCTCTGTCATCAGGCAGTATTGGTTTGTTTTCATTCACAGTCTGTACACTTCTCATGTTTTGTTTATCTGCATTCTTCATTATTAAAATCACCTTCTGCGCCTGCTTTCTGTCTCCCGGCGTATATGTGACAGGTGCTCAACTGTTTACTATAAGTAGGCCATTATCCCATTATATTTATCACAATTTCTATTCTAGTTAGTGCATTATCTTTTACCAGATCTAATGTGTTATAATCTCCTACATTAATTTCACATTTCCACAAACTTCAAAGTGTTTCCTTTAAAATGGTACCCGTAATATGCATATCCTTGCTTCAGGTCAAGAGCTACAGGCAGTTAGATTTGGGTATGTCATTTTAGATTTTTTTTTTTTTTCTAAAGGGTCAGATCCTTAAGAGGTTTTAAGCGTCAAATCAAACCTAGGTCTGACAGATTGATTCCAGAGTATCTTCTGGATGCTTTCATGCTATCTGTCCCCAGATAGCCTTTTCAGTTGTGTTAAACTGGAAAAAATTGCAGAAACAACAGTTTGTTGTTTGTGTTGATACCCAAAAGATAAGGAGGCATGAATGTGTTTTCCCAATTACTTTAGGGTGTTGCACAGATAAGAATCAGCTCTGATTGCTTCAGTTTATGAGAAAATGAAACATAACTTTATGGCAGTGAGTCATGGATATGAGATGCTTCAGTTTAGGGGAAAATGAAACATAACTTTATGGCAGTGAGTCATGGATATGAGATGCTTCAGTTTAGGGGAAAATGAAACATAACTTCATGGCAGTGAGTCATGGATATGAGATGCTTCAGTTTAGGGGAAAATGAAACATAACTTCATGGCAGTGAGTCATGGATATGAGATGCTTCAGTTTAGGGGAAAATGAAACATAACTTCATGGCAGTGAGTCATGGATATGAGATGCTTCAGTTTAGGGGAAAATGAAACAACTTCATGGCAGTGAGTCATGGATATGAGATGCTTCAGTTTAGGGGAAAATTAAACATAACTTCATGGCAGTGAGTCATGGATATGAGATGCTTCAGTTTAGGGGAAAATGAAACATAACTTCATGGCAGTGAGTCATGGATATGAGATTACAAGAGCATGCTAAGATGATTCAGTCTGTGATGTGGGTCGTTCCACCCAAAAAAATGTAAACATAATGAGCACATGTTCAACTTAATATAAAACATGTTTTCCCACCTCAAGGTTAAATAAAAAAAATACTATAGTAAGTGCTGTAAGAATATTTGAAGATAAATAAACAACGCAGAGGACTAAAGGTGAAGAGGGAATTAACGATCAATGGAAATAGCTGTTTTTCTGTAATAGGGAAACATTGATTAATGGGTCAGAGACATGGGAGGAATTTCAGTCTGGGACTCATAGCTACTTGTGGCAAGTTCTAATTGGTTCAAATTGCCTATACACGAGGTACTTGTTATTTGGCCGTTGGCCCAATTTTACTGCAAGGAATTCTAACTGGTCAACCACAGGCTAGGGTTGTAACGACAGATCTCCTCTTCGTCTGCAGCGTGGTAAGTGTCCATAATGTTTTAAATAAAGACAAATGAACACTCAAACAAAAACGATAACGTGAAATCGACAAAAAAACGAAACAGTACCGTGTGGCGACAAACACTCACACAGAAACAAACACCCACAAACCAACAGTGAAACCCAGGCTACCTAAGTATGATTCTCAATTAGAGACAGCTAACGACACCTGCCTCTGATTGAGAACCATACTAGGCCGAAACAGAAACCAAACATAGACTGCCCACCCCAACTCACGCACTGACCATACTAAATAAAGACAAAACAAAGGAAATAAAGGTCAGAACGTGACAAGGGTTGGGATATAGATTACATCCTGTCTCTTTGTTCTGTGGAGAATCACTGAAGACAGGGAAGAAGGAACATCTGTCATCTACTTTCCAGCATAACAACTGATGTGTTATTTTTTTCTTCTTTTTTGCTTTGGGGTCTGTGTTATTGAAGAATGACATCAACTGCTAACAGTTCCTATTAATATACTTTAAGTGCCAACAGGTATGCTCGTAACACTGTTGATCAACCATAAATCCCCTTGTTACAGGGGAAATGGAAGTTTGTTGTGTTCAACAGGGAGGGGCAATTGAACGCAAGCTTCACAACGTTTATTATTATTGTGAAAACATTTCTAGCCTGTCTATCTATGTGTAACAGGGTCGACCTGTTATGCTCAACACACTCAGTTTTCCACCACAAAACACCAGAACATGGTCAAAAAGAGTAGACGGGCTCATCTGCTTTTACACTATTATTTGACTATTAGATGTTCAATGTTTCTTTTGAATATAATATTATAAAAAGGAATAGTTTCACCATATTAAAACGAGAGTTCAGTTCAAGTAACAGGCTTGACCTTTAAATGAGGGACAGGTTTTTTTTTTTTCTTCCTTAAAATGAATCGCTAATCACAAAATAAATAATAATCTACAGAAATGACGTTGTGAAAGTAACAAAATAATTAGAGCTTTAGTATGTGAAAAATGTGAGAAATGTTGGCATTAAGTGGGTTAAAATGCACAGAACATTTGCGTTTTAGCAAGTCTTTATTTATATATAAAATCAAATTGATTGAATATTCCATGCGGCCTCAAAAGTAATTATTTATCATGAGAGGGCCATCAACAATAACTAGTAATCCTACATACTCAAAGAAAGGTTAACATCTCACCTTTCTGGCAAATATAGTTGCTGAGGTGTAGTCACTTTTGAGGACATAAACTCAAGTACACAGTACAAATATGATACAAATATGAAAATATGAAATATTTTACAGTATATAATAGCTCTTGACTTGCCCAGGAGAGGAGGAACTTTACTGAGCGACTATGTCTATGATGGATGTGCATGAAGTCAATTCACCAGCACATTGTTCAACCTCCGTTGATGTTGTTATTACGTTAGAAATCATCCACTGGGTTTTGATACTTGATAATAAGCCACGGTCTCATTGTGAAATAAAGATGCCCATAATAACATCTTAGAGGTCTTCAACCTCCTTTCTCTCTTTACCAGGCTTTGACCCGGATGTTTCCTCCATTACCCACATTGATCTATATGAGTCATACCCAGTCAACAATTAGCTGCCTAACCTGATATGCGTTTGTAATCCCAGTAAGTAAGTAAAGAGACTTGCTATGTGCACACTGGCCACAAAACGAGGTGGAAACTGAGATGCACTTCCTAACATCCTGACAATCGTATGACCATATTAGAGACACATATTTCCCTCAGATTACACAGTGTACAATCCACCGTGTACAATCTGTAAAATACCACAGTGTGCAATCACAGCAGCAAGATTTGACAAAAGAAAAGAGCAACCAGTGAAAAACACACACCATTGTAAATACAACCCGTTTTATGTTTTATTCATTTTCCTTTTTGTACTTTAACTATTTGCACATCATTACAACACTGCACATAGACATAATGACTTTTGAAATGTCTTTATTCTTTTGTAACTTTTGTAAATGTCTAAATTCTTTTTGAACTTTTTGTAAGTTTACTGTACATTTTTTATTGTCTATTCAACTTTTGTTTATTATCTATTCAACTGGCATTAGCAATTTAAACATATGTTTCCCATGCCAATAAAGCCCCTTAAATTGAAATTGACTTGGGGCATGTAGGGATATCTCAGGGTTTCCAGCCCTTTCCTACCCCTCTTCTCAGTGTGTCTGTCCATTCGATGGTGAGGTTTGGCAAAGGACAAGATGGAGGATTGATGGAGTTCTCCTTTCGTCTTCAGAATACCTTTTAAATGTTGAATACCTCCCCCTCTTACATCACTCACAGTCAAGGCACCCGCATTGTCACGTCCCTATTTTTAATCACCCATATTCCGGGAAGGGTCCCTCCCTTTCTTACACACACTCTTCCTGATTCCTACTCCGCACCCCATCTCTCCTCCCCCGATCCCCTCAAACCAACCTATCCTCAGGACCTTATTCAAAACAGAACTCAAGACTGTGAGACACCAACACTGTAAGGCCAAAACTATCACAAACATGTCCCTCTCCCCAGCTATGCAGCCCACCACCAAGGCAAAATTCAGATCACTGACTCTAAAGAGCGAGATAGAGAGAGACGGGCCCTTATTTAAACAAAACCGGTAACTGGGTTTCTTGGATAATGCTAAAAAAAGACTAGAGTGAGAAATACACTACTGACTACTCTACAAAATGAAACAAGTTATGTTCTGTGGATTATTTAGGATACATCTCTACTAGAAACACATTCGTCTACATTACATTTGAATACTCTTAAAACAGCAATAAAAGTCCCACTCACCGAGATGGAGTAGATAAGTGCAGCGATGCCAAGTGGCAGGCAGCAGCACAGCATGGTGAAAATGGAGTAGCCCAGGTAGTCTGGCAGAGGGTAAGGCAGAGCTCCACGGGTCACAAACACCGTAGGCTGGACTGTGACGGTGGACTGGGGGTAGTGTCCCGGGGAGTACTGTCCCTGGGGGTATGGCTGGCTGTAAGGGGCCCCGGGAGCTCCTCCATACTGTGGCGGTGGTGCGTAGCCCTGGGGATTGGGGGGGTAGCCTGCTGGTGCGGGGTATCCTGCGTTGGGGTGGTCCTGGTAGGGTGGAGGAGCTGGTTGTCCCATCCCAGACTTCTCATCTGGGTTCCAGCCTGGTGGTGTGGCGTTTGGCATCTTGTTGGGATCAATTTTTTTTTGCTGTTGGTGATTTGTTTCCCTTTTATCTTACTTCTCTCTTTCTTTATTTTGTGCCTCCTCTCAATCTCTCCAAGTGTTCTTCTGTGTCTCTCTGCCTAAACTGTCTGCCTGCCTACAAGCTACAAGCTGCCTACAAGCTGAGCAATTATGCTCTCTATTCCCCTCCCCTGTCCGTCCCTGGCAGCTCAGTATGCTTAGAGGAAGCCTGCGTGGGTGAGCTGAAAGGGAATGGTTAGGGGTGGGGAAAGACTGAGTAGCTGACCAGAGTCAAATAACAAGTCTAGCAGTCAGGCAGAAATGCTGTCCATAGTCTGGATAGGAGTTGGGCGCAACCCCATGGTGATATTTTGAACTACACCAGTAACAAATGACAATGCAACAAGATAATGTAACACACATGATAATGTAACAAGATAATGTATCATAATGACAATATAACAACATAATGTAACAAACAGTAACACTACAAGACAATGTAACATTGACAATGTAACAAGATAATGTAACATAAATGACAATGCAACAAGACAATGTAATGTTATGATAATGCAGAAATAATGTAACCTAGGAGTAGAGTATGTAACATAAATAGATAGGTCCAGTCGGCCTGCTGGACAGATAGGACCGCACGGACAGCCAGATGAGACCAGTCGGCCGACCAGGTAGGTAGGTATGGTCAGCCGGCCAGAAAGATAGGTAAAGCCCGGCCATTAAGGTAGGTCCGGCCTGACTGCCATGTAGGTAGGTAGGTCCGGCCGGCCAGGTAAGTAGGTCTGTCCGGTCGACCACGTTGGTAGGTCCGGCCAGCTGGCCAGGTAGGTAGGTCCTGTCGGCCTGTCTGCCAGGTTTGAAAAAAAAATGGGGTGTGGCTGCGTTCTGTCATTATGGTCTAGGCCTTTGGAACCAACCTGGTCTTAGAGCGTTTGCTATTATTCTGTAAGTAAATCCGAAACAGTCAATTTAGTATGATACGTTACGTTTTGTGAATATTTGTGAATATCCATCACCCATTTCATATGATATGTTACGAATTACAATTCAAATGATATCTTAGGAATTTGCAAAATATAGAATATGTTACGAATTTGCTAAACGTACTATATGTTATAAATTAGCAAATTGTATGATATGTAACCAATTCTATCTAGGTGGCTAATGTTAGCTAGCTGGCTAACATTAGCTAAACTAGGGGTTAGGATTAGGGGTTAGGGTTAAGGTTAAGTTTAGGAGTTAGGTTAAAGAGTTAAGGTTAGGGGAAGGGTTAACTAACATGCTAATAAGTAGTTCAAATGTAGTAAGTAGTTCAAAAGTTGCTAATTAGTTAAAATGCTAAAGTTGTTGCTGACGAGATTCAAACTCGCAACCTTATCCATCCATCCATCCACCCCGAACAACCACCCTACTTTTGTTTTTGCCTTAAGTAACTGTAATGGACATTTGAATGTTTTTGTGCTTTTCTTATAACTATAACTGTTCTATTCATGTGCTGTTCTATAAACCAATTTATGTGTTCATGCAAGTGGTTGACTGTACAAATCCTCACTATCAGTAGCTGCAATTTGGCAGTACGCAAAGACCTTGTTTTGAAAGATATCTCAGTTTCAAAGTCTCAGCTTAGAGAGAAGAAACCTTGTGAGGTATTGGTCTGTCACCCGTTATGAACCAGTATTGGTCTGTCATATGAATTAAATAAAACAGTAATGATTCATGAATTATGCTAAATCATGCAAATATAACTTGTCTGTGTACGTAAGACAACTATTGGGACTGCCCAGGCAGAGCTCCTGATTGACATGTGTTCTATGATGTTTTGAGTTGGTTGCAAATGAGACGCAGACGTCTCATCTAGACACCTGGAAATGCAAATGCGCTACGCTAAATGCTAAATGTACTCGTTAAAACTCAAACGTTCATTAAAACACACATGCAGGGTATTGAATTAAAGCTACACTCGTTGTGAATCTAGCCAACAAGTCAGATTTTTAAAATGCTTTTCGGCGAAAGCATGAGAAGCTATTATCTGATAGCATGCAACACCCCAAAATACCTGAAGGGGACGTAAACAAAAGAATTAGCGTAGCCGGCGCTACACAAAACGCAGAAATAACATATAAAACATTCATTACCTTTGATGATATTCTTTGTTGGCACTCCTATATGTCCCATAAACATCACAAATTGGTATTTTTCCCGATTAAATCCGTCCATGAATGCCCAAAATATCCATTTGTATAGCCTGTCTGCATCAGGAAAAAAGCTCTCTTCCAACACGCAACGTCATGTTTAAAAATTATATAAGTTGCCTATATTCTTTGACAAAACACTTCAACCTACTTTTATAACCCAACTTTAGGTATTTGTAAACGTTAATAAGCGATCAAATTGATCACTGGGCGATCTGTATTCAATAGCAGCTACTCAAGAAAACAGTGTCCATTTTTCAATCTTCCAAAATCGATTGTTGTAGGCTGGATGGAATGACGGATCTATTGGTAATGTCTCAAATGATTTTTGTCAATGAAAATGACGTTTTTGGCGACATCGTGTGGAAGCTGTAGGAATTGCATCCGTGTCCATATTAAATTTGGTTTCCTTTAAACAATACATGAAAGTGGCGCATGGATACTTTTTTCAGCTTTCAGTGACCAGTTTTTCTTGCGCTTTTCGATGAAACACACGCTCTGTTATAGTCACAGCCGTGATTTAACCAGTTTTAGAAACTTCAGAGTGTTTTCTATCCACGCATACTAATCATATGCATATACTATATTCCTGGCATGAGTAGCAGGACGCTGAAATGTTGCGCGATTTTTAACAGAATGTTCGAAAAAGGAGGGGGTAGGATGAAGAGGTTTTAATGGATCATTTGAGAAATTATAAGGTTAAAGCATTGTACGGGTCTTGACTTACCCCTAACCAATAAAAACTATAAGCTCTTAGAAGATTCCGCCCACCATGGTAATGCATTTTGAAATAAGCCCATACTCTGTAAAATAGAACCAATCAATGTTGAACATGATTTTCTGTCATCTAAACTTAAAAGGCTACAATTTATTGTACTCCTGATAGAGTTTGGATGAAAAGCATGCCCAAATTAAACCGCCTGCTACTAGTGTCTGTGGGTATAACAGAACTGATTTGGCAGGTGAAAACCTGAGAAAAATCCATTTAGGAAGTAGTTTTTTGGTGGGTTTTGTAGTTTTCTATTTCAATGCCATTACACGTATCCATTGACTTAGGACTCTAATTGCAGTTCCTATGCCTTCCACTAGATGTCAACAGTCTTTTGAAATGGTTTCAGGCTTGTATTCTGAAAAATGGGGGAGTAAGAGCAGTCGAAATGAGTGGACCCTGCAGTGTCACAGAGCTTTTTCATGCGCAATCCCGAGAGAGTGCCTTTCTTGTTTACCTTTTATATTGACAACGTTATTGTCCGTTTGAAATATTATAGGTTATTTATGCTAAAAACAACCTGAGGCTTGAATATAAACATCGTTTGACATGTTTCTATGAACTTTACGGATACAATTTGGATTTTTTTTGTCTGCCTGTTTTGACTGCGTTTGAGCCTGTGGATTACTGAAGAAAAGGCGCGAACAAAACGGAGGTTTTTGGATATAAAGAGACTATCGAACAAAAGGAACATTTATTGAGTAAATGAATGTCTTCTGAGTGCAACCATATGAAGATCATCAAAGGTAAGGGATTCATTTTATCTCTATTTCTGACTTGTGTAACTCTTCTTCTTGGCTGGTTACTGTTAGTAATTATTTGTCTGCTGGGAAAAATTAGTATTTCTGTATTTGAATTTGGCGCTCTGAAATCTCACTAGAGAGGTTAAAAAATATAGAAGCAGAAAGTGAATCCAACAGAGATTGGTAATACAAATACAGAGCAATTCTTTGAAGGTATACGAAGGTATACTTTCGATATGGAGAAAGTTATCTTGTTTGTTTTGTTTTATTATATCACTTGTAATAGGGGGAAAAGCAGAACATTGTTTGAGAGTGGTCCGTGTGTATTAGGAGTAGTGATTGAGAATGTTTCTTTTTCTACTGGAATGTGTCACGACTTCCTCCGAGGTCGGTCCCTCTCCCTGTTCAGCCGACGTTCGGCGGTCGATGTCACCGGTCTTCTAGCCATCGCCGATCCACCTTTCATTTTCCATTTGTTTTGTCTTGTCTTTCCACACTCCTGGTTTTAATTCCATCATTACGTGTTGTGTATTTAACCTTCTGTTCCACCCATGTCCTTTTCTGGAATTGTTTATTGTAATGCTTGTGCATTACAGGTGTGTGACGGGTTTTACCCATTGATTATTGTAATGTTAAAAGTGGTTTTATTTATTAAACTGTGCCATTGTAAATCAGTTTTTGCTCTCCTGCACCTGACTTCTCTGCCACCAGTACGCACCCCTTACAGAGAGAGAAGAAGTGTTTAAGTTGAAGGAAACAGATTATGGAGACTAGTGAAAGTAACAAAGTGAAAGGTAAATAAATGGCTCTCAGATAGCAATCCAATAATGCAATATTTTTGTAATTTGAAGTTTTCTTTTTAAAAAACTTTTTATTTCACCTTTATTTAACCAGGTAGGCTAGTTGAGAACAAGTTCTCAATTACAACTGCGACCTGGCCAAGATAAAGCATAGCAGTGTGAACAGACAACAACACAGACTTACACACGGAGTAAACAATAAACAAGTCAATAACACAGTAGGGGGAAAAAAAGAAAAAAATACTATATACATTGTGTGCAAAAGGCATGAGGAGGTAGGCGAATAATTACAATTTAGCAGATTAACACTGGAGTGATAAATGATCAGATGGTCATGTGCAGGTAGAGATACTGGTGTGCAAAAGAGCAGAAAGGTAAATAAATAAAAACAGTATGGGGATGAGGTAGGTAAATTGGGTGGGCTATCTACCGATGGACTATGTACAGCTGCAGCGATCGGTTAGCTGCTCAGATAGCAAATGTTTAAAGTTGGTGAGGGAGATAAAAGTCTCCAACTTCAGCGATTTTTGCAATTCGTTCCAGTCACAGGCAGCAGAGAACTGGAAGGAAAGGCGGCCAAATGAGGTGTTGGCTTTAGGGATGATCAGTGAGATACACCTGCTGGAGCGCGTGCTACGGGTGGGTGTTGCCATCGTGACCAGTGAACTGAGATAAGGCGGAGCTTTACCTAGCATGGACTTGTAGATGACCTGGAGCCAGTGGGTCTGGCGCCGAATAAGTAGCGAGGGCCAGCCGACTAGAGCATACAGGTCGCAGTGGTGGGTGGTATAAGGTGCTTTAGTAAGAAAACATATGGCACTGTGATAAACTGCATCCAGTTTGCTGAGTAGAGCATTGGAAGCTATTTTGTAGATGATATCGCCGAAGTCGAGGATCGGTAGGATAGTCAGTTTTACTAGGGTAAGTTTGGCGGCGTGAGTGAAGGAGGCTTTGTTGCGAAATAGAAAGCCAACTCTAGATGTAATTTTAGATTGGAGATGTTTGATATGAGTCTGGGAGGAGAGTTTACAGTCTAGCCAGACACCTAGGTACTTATAGATGTCCACATATTCTAGGTCGGAACCATCCAGGGTGGTGATGCTAGTCGGCCGTGCTGGTGCAGGCAGCGAACGGTTGAAAAGCATGCATTTGGTTTTACTAGCGTTTAAGAGCAGTTGGAGGCCACGGAAGGAGTGTTGTATGGCATTGAAGCTCATTTGGAGGTTAGATAGCACAGTGTCCAAGGAAGGGCCAAAAGTATACAGAATGGTGTCGTCTGCGTGGAGGTGGATCAGGGAATCGTCCGCAGCAAGAGCAACATCATTGATATTGTCACGTTCTGACCTTAGTTCCTTTGTTTTGTCTTTGTCTTAGTATGGTCAGGGCGTGAGTTGGGTGGGTTGTCTATGTTAGTTTTTCTATTATTTTTTATTTCTGTGTTTGGCCTGATATGGTTCTCAATCAGAGGCAGCTGTCTATCGTTGTCCCTGATTGCGAACCATATTTAGGGAGCCTGTTTTCAATTGTGTTTTGTGGGTGGTTATTTTCAGTCTTTGTGTGTCTGCACCAGACAGAACTGTTTTGGTTGTTACTTTGTTATTTTGTTATTCAGTGTTCAGTTTTGATTATTATAAAAAATCATGAACACTTATCACTCTGCACCTTGGTCCTCACCTTCTTCTACCGACGACACCCGTTACAGAACCACCCACCACAAGAGGACCAAGCAGCGTGTTAACGGGCAGCAGCAGCAGTGGCCCGAAAACACAAGACTCCTGGACTTGGGAGGAGATTTTGGACTGCAAGGGACCCTGGGCACAAACAGGGGAATATCGCCGCCTTTTAAAGCAGAGCTGGAGGCAGTGAAAGTGGAGAGGCGCCGGTATGAGGAGGCAGCACGGCAGCGCGGCTGGAAGCCCGAGAGGCAGCCCCAAAAATGTATTGGGGGAGGCACACGGGGAGTGTGGCGAAGACAGGTAGGAGACCTACGCCAACTTCCCATGCTTACCGGAGAGCGAGAGTGACCGGGCAGGCACCGTGTTATGTGGTGGAGTGCACGGTGTCCCCGGTGCGCGTGCATAGCCCAGTGCGGTACATTGCAGCACCTCGTATCGGCCGGGCTAGAGTGGGCATTGAGCCAGGTGCCATGAATCCGGCTCAGCGCATCTGGTCTCCAGTGCGTCTCCTCGGGCCGGTGTACATGGCACCAGCCTTACGCATGGTGTCCCCGGTTCGCCAGCACAGCCCAGTGCGGGCTATTGCACCTCGCCACACTGGCCTGGCTACGGGGAGCATTCAACCAGGTATGGTTGGGCAGGCTCAGTGCTCAAGAGCTCCAGTGCACCTTCATGGTCCGGTCTATCCGGTGCCAACTCCACGCACCAGCTCTCCGGTGGCAGCCCCCCGCACCAAGCTGTCTCTCCGTCTTCTCCCTACAGGTGCTCCTGCCTGTCCAGCGCTGCCAGAGCCTTCCTCCTGTCCTGCGCTGCCAGAGCCGCCAGTCTGTCCTGAGCCATCAGTCAGCCAGGAGCTGCCAGAGCCGTCAGTCAGCCAGGAGCTGCCAGAGCCGTCAGTCAGCCAGGAGCTGCCAGAGCCGTCAGTCAGCCAGGACCTGCCAGAGCCGTCAGTCAGCATGGAGCTGCCAGAGCCGTCAGTCAGCCAGGAGCTGTCAGAGCCGTCAGTCAGCCAGGAGCTGCCAGAGCCGCCTGTCACGCCGGCGATGCCAGAATCGCCCTTCACTCTGGAGCTGCCGGAGTCTCCCACCTGTCCAGCGCTGCCGGAGTCTCCCGCCTGTCAGGCGCTGCCGGAGTCTCCCGTCCATTCGGGACCCATGACTAGGGTCCTCAGTTGGAGGTCGGCGGCGAGGGTCGCGGCTCGTAAGAGGCCGCGGGGGCGGTTGAGGAGGCGGACAAAAACTGTGGTGAAGTGGGGTCCACGTCCCGCGCCAGAGCCGCCACCGCGGACAGACGCCCACCCAGACCCTCCCCTATAGGTTCAGGTTTTGAGGCCAGAGTCCGCACCTTTGGGGGGGGGGGGGGGGGGGTACTGTCACAATCTGTGACCTTATAGTTCCTTTGTTTTGTGTTTGTTTTAGTATGGTCAGGGCGTGAGTTGGGTGGGTTGTCTATGTTAGTTTTTCTATGATTTTCTATTTCTGTGTTTGGCCTGATATGGTTCTCAATCAGATGCAGCTGTCTATCGTTGTCCCTGATTGAGAACCATATTAAGGTAGCCTGTTTTCAATTGTGTTTTGTGGGTGGTCATTTTCAGTCTTTGTAAGTCTGCACCAGACAGAACTGTTTTGGTTGTTTCTTTGTTATTTTTTTATTCAGTGTTCAGTTTTGATTATTATTAAAAATCATGAACACTTACCACGTTACACCTTGGTCCTCACCTTCTTCCACCGACGACACCCGTTACAGATATATACAGAGAAAAGAGTCCGCCAGAGAATTGAACCCTGTGGCATCCCCATAGAGACTGCCAGAGGACCGGACAACATGCCCTCCGATTTGACACACTGAACTCTGTCTGTAAAGTAGTTGGTGAGCCAGGCAAGGCAGTCATTAGAAAAACCGAGGCTACTGAGTCTGCCGATAAGAATATGGTGATTGACAGTTGAAAGCCTTGGCCAGGTCGATGAAGACGGCTGCACAGTACTGTCTTTTATCAATGGCGGTTATGATATCGTTTAGTACCTTGAGTGTGGCTGAGGTGCACCCGTGACCGGCTCGGAAACCAGATTGCACAGCGGAGAAGGTACGGTGGGATTCGAAATGGTCAGTGATCTGTTTGTTGACTTGGCTTTCGAAGACCTTAAATAGGCAGGGTAGGATGGATTTAGGTCTGTAACAGTTTGGGTGCAGGGTGTCTCCCCCTTTGAAGAGGGCGATGACCGCGGCAGCTTTCCAATCCTTGGGGATCTCAGACGATATGAAAGAGAGGTTGAACAGGCTGGTAATAGGGGTTGAGACAATGGCGGTGGATAGTTTCAGAAATAGAGGGTCCAGACTGTCAAGCCCAGCTGATTTGAATGGGTCCAGGTTTTGCAGCTCTTTCAGAACATCTGCTATCTGGATTTGGGTAAAGGATAAGCTGGGGAGGCTTGGGCGAGTAGCTGCGGGGGGGGGGGGGGGGGGGGGGGGGGGAGCTGTTGGCCCGAGGTTGGAGTAGCTGGAGGAAGGCATGGCCAGCCGTTGAGAAATGCTTGTTGAAGTTTTCGATTATCATGGATCATGGCGAAAGAGGTATTGTAGAATTTAGTTTGCTAGCCTGGAGATGCGCCTGGCTCACGGCTAACTGGTGCTAGCTTCGTGGCAGTGGCGTCAGCCACTATAGCCAATCGGTAGCAGCGGTGATCCGGTGCAAAGGTCCAGAGTTTACAGCAAGGATCCGGTGGAGTATTGGGCTCTAGCCGTGTATGAGTGGGGTTCGGGTGAACAGCTGAGTAGGCCGGGAGGTCTCGTGGAGAGTAAGACAGATGTATTTAGCATTCGGACTGATATTAAATTAAAGGCTGCTCACTATTCAAGGCCTGGTCCAATGTTCTCGTGTTTGTCATCTGTTGTTTGGTTTAGAGATAACCTTCCTGTGTAACAATAGCTGCAAGTACACACTGAACTCAAAAAGGCAGTGAGAGACACAGTGGGGAAATTTGGGACAGTTAGTACATAATTGTATGTCAATGCAACAGGTCAAAAAGATTAAGATTACAAGATAATTGTTTACTTTAGAAGGTACCCAATTCAGCTATATGGGACACTGTATCATCTGAAGAATAAATGTGTCTGAAGTATAATTCTGTATATGCATGGGTTTAATGAGACTTCCTGCCCAAGATGCAGTAAACTCGATTATTGATGAAGAATTTTTAGGACTGATTCAAATGTAGCATAGTGCAAACTAAGTACTTGTTTATTTTCTTTCTCCCAGGACTGATGGAATGTCCGCTATCAAGTTTTTTGTTCATTGTCATGACGTTGCCCTCTTTGGACACAGCGAGCACCATACCCCTACCTCGGCACCACCGAGAGGTCGTAAATTCCTGGAGTCCTCCTCATGGCCACAGTATATAGAGAGAGTGAGTTTTCATAGAGAGAACAAAGGAATTTCTTCCACCTCACAGAACTTGACAACCGAACAATATTCATGTTCTGGAGAATGTACTGTATAAAAGATCGGTGAAGTAGCTAGCTACGAACTGGTCCGTTTGGTACAATTTTGTGAAACTCATGAGAGAAATACAGCCACCTTACCTTAACCCTGTTTACACAAGCGTCTCAGTTATGGGGCTTACATCTATCTACTTGTTGTATAAAATGAATGAGTTAAGATGAAACTATTGGTGAAATGATGTAATGTGATTTTAGACTGTTTAATGAAGGAAACTCAAATTCCCTTTGGAGATTAACTAAATCAGAGGCCCGCCCATGAGTACAGACATTGAGCTAGCGTCATGGGACCGCCCCTTTCTATGTTCCGAATAAAACCCCCACCTGGGTTTTCCCACTTCAGACCAGCTTACCTCGATAACCACGAGAGGGCTAAGGTTTGAGTAGAGACCGGCTTACCTCGATAACCACGAGAGGGCTAAGGTTTGAGTAGAGACCGGCTTACCTCGATAACCACGAGAGGGCTAAGGTTTGAGTGCAGACCAGCTTACCTCAATAACCACGAGAGGGCAAAGGTTTGAGTAGAGACCGGCTTACCTCGATAACCACGAGAGGGCTAAGGTTTGAGTAGAGACCGGCTTACCTCGATAACCACGAGAGGGCTAAGGTTTGAGTAGAGACCAGCTTACCTCGATAACCACGAGAGGGCTAAGGTTTGAGTAGAGACCGGCTTACCTCGATAACCACGAGAGGGCTAAGGTTTGAGTGCAGACCAGCTTACCTCAATAACCACGAGAGGGCAAAGGTTTGAGTAGTGATAGGAATTTTATGAATAATGACTAAACAATATCTACATTTTAAATAGAACTATAACTAATTAAACTCTACTCTGTTCTATTATATCTGATTAACAATATTAATTCATAAGGAAGGGATTGTGGAGCATGAAACAGGGGGTAATTAAATTAAATAAATACCATTCCAGCCAGGTTAGAGGGGACTGGAATTGTGGGTTTTTAAGTAAGCAGAAAGGGTCGTTAACCTATGGTTGAACCGACTCAACTTAGCTCTGGGATGTTTAGATAAGGCTGTGTGTGTTTTCTTAGGTTTTCCATTAGCTGGAACTGTCTGCTGAATGGTGATGGATGAAAACTTCAGAAGTTTTATCTTGATTTAACTGTGTGTCTGGAGTAAGAGAGCAAAGGGGTGGGAATAAACATTTAAACTGTTGGGAGGAAGAACATTTTATAACCTATGATGTCATATTTTGTATATAAACTGTTGTTTGTGGTTACATGACAGCACGCTCCGAGAATAAATACTATTATCTAATTTTGATAAGACTCATCTCTGTCCATTTTATGCAAATAGGAATCTTACAAATTCTTATAAAATAGACTGAGTGATTTAATGTATAATTAATAGGAATTATGAAATTCCAGTGACAGTAGAGACCAGCTTACCTCGATAACCACGAGAGGGCTAAGGTTGTAGACCATGCATTTCTCTTTCTGAATTCTTAACCATACCACGTGGTTAAACTCTTAGACTATCGATACAGACAGAATAAGAACAAATCATTGATACAAATTACTAGTCTGCAGCTAGGAATTATGTACCCGTGAATGCGAGGACCGACAACCGCCGAAACATCTATTATATAACGACATGAATGAATGTTACTCTGAACTATCCATTCTAACCACAGCAGAGAGAGAGAGAGAGAGAGAGAGAGAGAGAGAGAGAGAGAGAGAGAGAGAGAGAGAGAGAGAGAGAGAGAGAGAGAGAGAGAGAGAGAGAGAGAGAGAGAGAGAGAGAGAGAGAGAGAGAGAGAGAGAGAGCGGACAAACTCTCCAACAGAAACAAACTTTTCAACAGAGATTTCCGACGACACACTGAGCGTAAATATATATATTGATTGCAGTTATTCCCGAATGTGTGAGTGTTCATGTGCAAGGGATTAGCATTTCAATTGTTATAATTATCAACTTTGTAGTGTCTTATCTCAGTCGACCCCCACATCCCTTTTGTCCACCAAGCCGCGATACCGGTTTATCCCACTAGGGAAACTCTGCTATCATTTCCTTGTAATTATCTACTGTTTGTTTATGCATTTCTGTGAATTACTTAGTTAGTAAATAAATAATTTAAGACAATTTATGTATGGATGACTAATAGTGAAGACTGGGTTCGTGCAGATAACCAACCATTTACGACGTTTGGAATGAGACTAACGTGAGATAAAGAATTATTCATTAATTCGAAGACTAATTGATCAGATATTAAAATATCTGAAAGGTATAATAGGAAAATTATAACGTTGTAATCTGAATATTTTTCTTGGTGCTCCGACTTCCTAGTTAATTACAGTTACATGATGAATTAGTTTAATCACGTAATAATAATTACAGAGAGTTAAATTGATAAAAATAAGTCTTCAGTTTTAATGATGCCAAAGACACGACATCATGTTTATCAATGATTCTGAATCTCTCCCTTTGAAAGGCTTCCTGAGGCAGGTTTCTTGGATAGCAGTTAAAAGTACCTAGATCCAGCAGTTAACTTTTTAATGTGAGGAGATCATTTTAGGCATATTCAAGCTGCTATCTACGTTCAAAGCTCTGCACCAAGGATGTGGTGATTCTGAAATGTGTTAATTTAATTGCATTATGTTGCAAATAAAGTTAAATTCAAGGTCTGTTATGAATTTTTGGTAAAATAATAGGAGTGATTTTGAAAGAACTGTATTGATGAAATAGTGCTCTCCAATACCAGCTTTTGTCAGTTTGGTCTGAATGACAACGGCGGTGCCTATTTGCTGAGTGTGCCTTTGTGTGTTTATATTGTGGTTACTTGTAGGGGAAGTTATGCAAAGTGACAATGGTGTTCATGATGACTGGATATGGTGAGAGGAAATAAAACAGTGAATTATAGGCTACTAACGGAATGTATAGAAAACATTCTGACCTATTAGATATATTGGAACCACTTATGGGGATGAAAGTTCAATGTTATGATTATGTGAAATATATGGGCAACATAATGTGTGGTGAGAGGTACTGTAGTCATGTTGTTCTAGAGACATTTATTTATTTATTTATTTTTATTTCACCTTTATTTAACCAGGTAGGCAAGTTGAGAACAAGTTCTCATTTACAATTGCGACCAGGCCAAGATAAAGCAAAGCAGTTTGACACATACAACAACACAGAGTTACACATGGAGTAAAACAAACATACAGTCCATAATAGAAAAATAAGTCTATATACAATGTGAGCAAATGAGGTGAGATAAGGGAGGTAAAGGCAAAAAAAAGGCCATGTTGGCAAAGTAAATACAATATAGCAAGTAAAACACTGGAATGGTAGATTTGCAGTGGAAGAATGTGCAAGGTAGAGATATAAATAATGGGGTGCAAAGGAGCAAAATAAATACAGTAGGGGGAGAGGTAGTTGTTTGGGCTAAATTATAGATGGGCTATGTACAGGTGCAGTAATCTGTGAGCTGGTCTGACAGCTTGTCCTTAAACTTGTGAGGGAGATAAGTCTTTCCAGTTTCAGAGATTTTTGTAGTTTGTTGCAGTCATTGGCAGCAGAGAACTGGAAGGAGAGGCGGCCAAAGGAAGAATTGGTTTTGGGGGTGACCAGAGAGATATACCTGCTGGAGCGCGTGCTACAAGAGGGTGCTGCTATGGTGACCAGCGAGCTGAGATAAGGGGGGACTTTACCTAGCTGGGTCTTGTAGATGACCTGGAGCCAGTGGGTTTGGCGGCGAGTATGAAGCGAGGGCCAGCCAACGAGAGCATACAGTTCGCAGTGGTGGGTAGTATATGGGGCTTTGGTGTTCAGTGTGGGTGTTGGCAGTTTAATTGACCGTCAGAATTCAGTGGAGGCTGCTGGAGGCTGCTGAGGGGATGTCAATAATAATGTCTGGAATCGAGTGAACGGAATGCTATACAACATTCACACCATTCTGGGCATTATTATGAGTCGTCTTCACCTCAGCAGCCTCCACCTTCAGAATGTATGAGCTGTAGGCCAACAAGACTGTTGTGCCAATAGGACCTTTGAATACAAAGTCTGCGGAAGAACATTCTTTTCCCCAATGTATAATTTGTTGTCACTTTCAGACCCTCATTAGGACACCTCTGTGTCAGTCAGTCCCTCTGGTCCAGTAGCAGAGGGCAGGTTTGTGAATCTGACCTGTAGCAGCCATGCTAACCCAGCAGTGAGCTACACCTGGTACAGTGTCAATGAGAGCAGCCCTATCCAGTTAGGGACTCATTTGATACTTGAGGAGGTCGCTCTTGCTAACTCAGGGAGGTATTACTGGGAGGCACAGAACAAAGATGGAGCCCTCAACTCATCCTTCATTGTTCTTTGTCAGGATTTGGCCAGGGTTGTTCCGGTTTTTGGTCACTAGATGCCCCCATTGTGCTTTTTGACCTTTTGTTTTCCCTTGATCCCCATTATTATTTGCACCTGTGCCTCGTTTCCCCTGATTGTATTTAAACCCTTAGTTTTCCTCAGTTCTTTGCTCTGTGTTTGTATGTTAGCACCCAGCCCTAGTATTCTGTGAACTCTTGTTGATTCTGGTGGACTCTCTTGTGGAGTTCTGTTTTTGTTCTTGTTTATTTATTTTTGAGTATCTTTTGAGGCTTTTTATGCTATTCCTACCACCTTGTGGATTTACCTTTTTTGCTTGGAGGATTACCTTTGTTCTTGTGGAATTCCTTTTGAGGTTGTGGAGTTACATGTTTTCCTGAAGGACTTCTCTTTTTACTTCATTAAATACACCGTCTCAAGTACTGCTGTGTCTGCCTCATCTTCTGGGTTCTGCCGACTATTCGTGGCTCAGTAGGTTAAGTGACTGTTTCTCACTCCGGAGACCCGGGTTCGTAACCGGGTCCTGACAGTTCTTAATGTTCTGTGTAGGTTAAGTCTGCTTGCGGGGATGTTCGTTTTTTGTCCAAAGGTGTTTGTGCTTGCTTAAAAGGGAAGCAGGTTGTTAAAATGTTATGTTGTTGAGCAAGAGACAGTGTAATCTCCAAGATACTGCAAAGGAACGGTTTTATGCTACAGTAGAATATAGATGAAATTAACACAACCGTGTTGGGAAGGACTGTTTGGAATAATCATTACCAAATATACAGCAGATATGACCTTTTTATAATTTCTGCTTGCTTTAGATGCCCCAAGGAACACCTTGGTGTTCAGGAGTGGATAACTACACCTGGTTTAGGAAGGATGGAACAGACACCTCACAGACAGGGTCAGGAGAGGTGTTGAGATTGACATCTCTAACTTCCTCTGACAGTAGACAGTACTTCTATGAGGCCAGGAACAAAGAAGGGGCTCACAACTCTACTGTTCTGTCTCTGATCCTGCAGGGTCAGTATGGAATCAAATGTTATGTTCTACTGTCCAGGGAAATGTCCTGTTGTCCTGAACCAATATATTTCAAGTGGGAATTCCCTTGACTTGAATGTAATGCGTTCATGTCTCTTGTGTCATTTTCAGAAACAAATACTGTTCAAATGCCAGTTTACATCAGTTCCGCGGCTGCAGTTTTCATGGTGATCATACGTCTTGTGTTCCTATGGATGAGGTAAGTCTGGAAACATTGTGTACTCAGTTCAATATCCTAATGTAGAGTATGACGGCCTGTCCCCCCAGAGAAATGTGTTTTCTTTGCCAGGAAGAGCCCGTTCAAATGATGTAAAAATACTGCTGTTGACAAAGAGGTGAGTAGAATACAGCATGTACTCCCTAATTCACAATACAAATCGCATGTCAGTGCAACAGTGTTATCTGGAGGTTTATGGTATTTGAACAATGTTCTACTCCACTGTTGACAAACCTGAATCCTGAACATATCCATTCATAATGTTGAATAAACTAAGCAGCATTGAAACACATACTTATTTTCCACCATAATTTGCAAATAAATTCATTAAAAATCCTACAATGTGATTTTCTGCAGTTTTTTCCCTCATTTTGTCTGTTATAGTTGAAGTGTACCTATGATGAAAATTACAGGCCTCTCTCATCTTTTTAAGTGGGAGAACTTGCACAATTGGTGGCTGACTAAATACTTTTTTGCCCCACTGTATATAATATGTGTCTGGCCTGGAAAATAGATGCTTCAGATTTGTCTGCAAACAGTTGGTCTAATGCAGCTTGTAATTCTTTGGATGAAAGTCCTTTCAAATTTCTCCTCAAGTTGTCTGACTTTTAATTCCAAGTCCAACTGTAGTTTAAATGTTCTTTCTTTTAGCACATTTGAATTGCCATGAAAAAACGGCAGTGTGTATTTTATGACCTTGGCTGTGTTTGCAACTTTTAGGGGAAGTTAAAGTTCTTAAGGCTAGGGGGCATTTTCACATCCGGATGAAAAGTGTGCCCAAAGTAAAATGCCTGCTACTCAGGCCCAGAAGCTAGGATATGCATGTAGATTGGTATATTTGGATGGAAAACACTCTGAAGTATCTAAAACCGTAACAATTATGTCTGAGTATAACCAAACTTATTTGGCAGGCGAAACCCTGAGGACAAACCATCCAGGATATTTTTTTTGTAGGTCACACTCTTTTCAATGTGTTTTCTATGTGGATCTAGATTTGTAAGGCACTTGCTTGCAATTCCTATCGCTTCCACTAGACGTCAACAGTCTTTAGAAATTGGTTGATGTTGTTCCTTTGAGAAATGAAGAAGTAGCCATTTCCTATCTGGGTGCATAGCCAAGTGTACTGTTGTGGTTGGGGCACACGACCTGAAAGCTCGTTCCACGCAGCAGAGGGAGCACCCCCCTATCCACATCGACGGGACAATAGTGGAGACGGTAGTACGTTTTAAGTTCCTCGGCGTACACATCACGGACAAACTGAATTGGTCCACCCACACAGGCAGCGTGATGAAGAAGGCACACAGTGCCTCTTCAACCTCAGGAGGCTGAAGAAATTCAGCTTGTCACCAAAAGCACTCACAAACTTCTACAGATGCACAATCGAGAGCATCCTGTCGGGCTGTAGCACTGCCTGGTACAGCAACTGCTCTGCCCACAACCGTAAGGCTCTCCAGAGGGTAGTGAGGTCTGCACAACGCATCACCGGGGGCAAACTACCTGCCCTCCAGGACACCTACACCACCCGATGTCACATGAAGGCCATAAAGATCATCAAGGACATCAACCACCCGAGCCACTGCCTGTTCACCCCGCTATCATCAAGAAGGCGAGGTCAATACAGGTGCATCAAAGCAGGGACCGAGAGACTGAAAAATAGCTTCTATCTCAAGGCCATCAGACTGTTAAACAGCCACCACCAACATTGAGTGGCTGCTGCCAACATACTGACTCAACTCCAGCCACTTTAATAATGGAAAAATTGGTGTAAAAATGTAGCACTAGCCACTTTAAACAATGCCACTTTTATCTCATATGTATATACTGTACTCAATACCATCTACTGCATCTTGCTTATTTGTCACTTGCCTATTCATATATTTTTATGTACATATTCTTCATCCCTTTACACTTGTGTGTATTTAAAAAAATATATATTTCACCTTTATTTAACCAGGTAGGCTAGTTGAGAACAAGTTCTCATTTGCAACTGCGACCTGGCCAAGATAAAGCATAGCAGTGTGAACAGACAACACAGAGTTACACATGGAGTAAACAATTAACAAGTCAATAACACAGTAGAAAAAAAAGAGTCTATATACATTGTGTGCAAAAGGCATGAGGAGGTAGGCAAATAATTAAAATTTTTCAGATTAACACTGGAGTGATAAATGATCAGATGGTCATGTACAGGTAGAGATATTGGTGTTCAAAAGAACAGAAAAGTAAATTTAAAAAAACAGTATGGGGATGAGGTAGGTAAAATTGGGTGGGCTATTTACCGATAGACTATGTACAGCTGCAGCGATCGGTTAGCTGCTCAGATAGCAGATGTTTGAAGTTGGTGAGGGAGATAAAAGTCTCCAACTTCAGCGATTTTTGCAATTCGTTCCAGTCACAGGCAGCAGAGAACTGGAAGGAAAGGCGGCCAAATGAGGTGTTGGCTTTAGGGATGATCAGTGAGATACACCTGCTGGAGCGCGTGCTACGGGTGGGTGTTGCCATCGTGACCAGTGAACTGAGATAAGGCGGAGCTTTACCTAGCATGGACTTGTAGATGACCTGGAACCAGTGGGTCTGGTGATGAATATGTAGCGAGGGCCAGCCGACTAGAGCATACAGGTCGCAGTGGTGGGTGGTATAAGATGCTTTAGTGACAAAACGGATGACACTGTGATAAACTGCATCCAGTTTGCTGAGTAGAGTGTTGGAAGCTATTTTGTAGATGACGTCGCCGAAGTCGAGGATCGGTAGGATAGTCAGTTTTACTAGGGTAAGTTTGGCGGCGTGAGTGAAGGAGGCTTTGTTGCGGAAGAGAAAGCCGACTCTAGATTTGATTTTCAATAAGAGATGTTTGATATGAGTCTGGAAGGAGAGTTTACAGTCTAGCCAGACACCTAGGTACTTATAGATGTCCACATATTCAAGGTCGGAACCATCCAGGGTGGTGATACTAGTCAGGCGTGCGGGTGCAGGCAGCGAACGGTTGAAGAGCATGCATTTGGTTTTACTAGCGTTTAAGAGCAGTTGGAGGCCACGGAAGGAGTGTTGTATGGCATTGAAGCTCATTTGGAGGTTAGATAGCACAGTGTTCAAGGACGGGCCGGAAGTATATAGAATGGTGTCGTCTGCGTAGAGGTGGATCAGGGAATCGCCCGCAGCAAGAGCAACATCATTGATATATACAGAGAAAAGAGTCGGCCCGAGAATTGAACCCTGTGGCACCCCCATAGAGACTGCCAGAGGACCGGACAGCATGCCCTCCGATTTGACACACTGAACTCTGTCTGCAAAGTAGTTGGTGAACCAGGCAAGGCAGTCATCAGAAAAACCGAGGCTACTGAGTCTGCCGATAAGAATATGGTGATTGACAGAGTCGAAAGCCTTGGCAAGGTCGATGAAGACGGCTGCACAGTACTGTCTTTTATCGATGGTCGTTATGATATCGTTTAGTACCTTGAGCGTGGCTGAGGTGCACCCGTGACCGGCTCGGAAACCAGATTGCACAGCGGAGAAGGTACGGTGTGATTCGAGATGGTCAGTGACCTGTTTGTTGACTTGGCTTTCGAAGACCTTAGATAGGCAGGGCAGGATGGATATAGGTCTGTAACAGTTTGGGTCCAGGGTATAAGGTAGTTGTTGTGGAATTGTTCGGTTAGATTACTCGTTGGTTATCACTGCATTGTCGGAACTAGAAGCACAAGCATTTCGCTACACTCTCATTAACATCTGCTAACCATGTGTATGTGACAAATAACATTTTATTTTATTTTTTCATCCGGTATTGAACACAGTTTATTCGGTCTTAAATTTGAATGATTATTTACATTTAAAAATACCTAAAGTTGGATTAGGAAAATTGTTTGAAATGTCTGGATCAAGTTTACAGGTAACTTATTAGATACTTTGTAGTCATGTTGCGCGAGTTGAAACCGATTAATTTTCTGAATCAAACGAGCCAAATAAATGGACATTTTGGAGTGCCAACAGAAGAAGATCTTCAAAGGTAAGGCATGAATTATATCGTTATTTCTGACTTTTGTGTCGCGCCTGGCAGGTTGAAATATGATTTTCATGTGTTTGTTTGATGGGGTGCTGTCCTCAGATAATAGCATGGTTTGCTTTCGCCGTAAAGCCTTTTTGAAATCTGACACTGTGGCTGGATTAACAAGAAGTTCATCTTTAAACCGATGTATAACACTTGTATGATTTATGAGTATTTCTGTTTTTGAATTTGGTGCGCTGCTATTTCTCTGGGTGTTGTCAAATCAATCCCGTTAACAGGATTGGCGCGCGAAGGGATCACTAAGAAGTAAAGCAATGTTTGACGATGGTGTTCATGATGACAGGGTATGGTGACTAAACCGTTACGTTTACCGAACAATTTATAGGGATGAAAGTTCAGCGTTATGATTTTGTGAAGTATACAGGCAACATAATGTGTGGTAAGAGGTACTACAGTAGGTTTTTTCTATAAGAGATTTGCTCAACATTACATAAACAATTACTCCGTCTCCTACAGATGCTCAAAAGAATGTCACATTGTCAGATTGTTTTTGATAAATAAATTATGGAAAATTGATCTATAGAGATTTTGTCAACTGTCTGCCCCCAAGGACGCTTCAGTGGTGGTAGAGGGCAGCTCTGTGAGTCTTACCTGCAACAGTGATGCCAACTGTTGGTTCCGTTTTACTGTGCTCCATTTTTTTACTTAACAAATAAGGAATACTCAAAATGTGCACTTATAAATTATAACAATTTTAATCGAAATACAGCTGTAGACAGAAGTCAAAGATCAAACATCACACATACAACTGATGTCTCTCCTGAGTTCTGCAAAGTAGGAAAGGGTCCAAGTTATTTTATTAAGCCCGAAGTCCAGACCTAGTGATGTCACTGCATACGTCATTGCCTTCTGCTCATTAGACCAAGCCCATGCATACATAGCTATACAAACAATAGTTTCAGTGTTTTCTAAAGGCTCAGCAGTACATGTCCACTCCCCAAGTTGATTTATAGTGGTATGTCTGACTAGTCTCTTATCTCTTTCACTCACTGTTTATCTTTGAGGCGCTCTCTCATAGACCCCCTGTTTTGACTTCAGTAACTCACACATCTCCCCGACCATTTCTTTATAAGAGGCAGAGACTAGAAAAGATTGTGGAACAATATTAAACCTTATATTTATTTTAACTTTATTGTGCAAGTCAGTTTATCTATGCAAGTCAGTTAAGAACAAATTCTTATTTTCAATGACAGCCTGAACAGCCTGTTCAGGGGCAGAACGACAGATTTGTACCTTGTCAGCTTGGAGATTTGAACTTGCAACCTTTCGGTTACTAGTCCAAAGCTCTAACCACTAGGCTACCCTGCCACCCCAGGGTAGCCTTGGGGCTACCCTTAATAATATATATATTATTAATCTGTTTCCTAGGACCCTATAAATGTGGAGGGGGAGTGGTCTTATAGCCCTTCCCCTTCTATTAATACAACATAAGCATAATCAATTTTTATAATACATCAAATATTTGGTGCAGCCCCTATCATGACCCCAAGTTGACCCCATCACACCCCAGCAGTGAAGAACTACGTACACCTGGTTTAACCTTTTATGGCCGTGGGCTAAACCTTTGAAACAAAAGTATACACCTCACACACATGGTTATGTGCTTAAAGAAAGAAGACACCTGTTTCATGTCAGATATAGAGTTGAAATGTATTACATTTTTAGTTTGCATCTCAATGTTAAACTTTATACTGGTTTATGTTCAATTATTGAGACTGTACTAATACTGTGTATGGCTCATAAGAGATTAACAGGGAACTACTGCAGAGGTCAGAGGGGATATGTTATATATTTTTTCTAATGTCATTGTTGTGTTGCCTTGATGGTGAGATGTATTTTTAGCAAATGATTAACCTCAAAGAAAATAACTTTATCTTATCTGAGATTACAGAGAAACTCACTCTTCTAATGATCAAACATTTAGAAGTGAATGATTGTCTGTTTGTGCACCAGCATGTGTAGAGTACGATCTCTCAAATTAACATTTCTGAAGGTAGGCCACAAACAGGAATGCTATATTTTCCTCACTGTAAATTGGCACTGTATGTATTTGCACAAATAGATACGTGATACGATCTGTTTTTGTGTAGTTTATGTTTTTTGTTTGTTTTGTGTTTGTTTGATATTTTTAAAGGTGTTCTGGGAGGTCCTTATGGGGTGACTTCTGACAACATGTCTCCATGTGCCTTGAGAGGGTCATCAGTGACTTTTAATATATGATTAGCACATGAATAGAACACAGAAATGAGTTCTAAGATAAGCACAAACATTAAAATTCCCATTACATTCCCCATCCTCTTATCACTTATCACAATTTTAATGTAAGCATTTAGATTTGAGCTTCTATATGAAAATATTATTTACTCCTATTAAAGGAGTAAAAACAGAAAAAAACAGACACTTCATAATTTCAAACTCTTCATTCTGGGTTGTACAATCCAATTATAATGGTAATACTATAATCCATAATAAAGGTTAGACTTCTATTAATGGGAGTGAGTATCAAAAATACACACACATACCAAGAGATCTGTAGATTCAGAGATGAATACATCTCTCAATGTTAACCACTGTTTCCATATTTCATACCACAATCGGGTTGCATTGACCTGTGTTATTCACTAACTGTCCCTGGGACATCAACCCAGTTGTTTAACAATTCTGCTAAGACCTTCAAAATGTTGTTGCTTGCTCATCAACTCATTGTTGCACAATATTTTATCAGGTTTAGATGACCTTACCCTCAACTTGTTAAAAGAAAACAACCTTCAATCATTACTCATCGTCTGTATCTACAGGGATAAATGGGGGCTCATCCAGAGTTGGCAGCTCATCACACCAACTTGCTAAGAAAGACCCTCACTTTTCTCATCACTTGTTGTAATGACAGGTTAGTATTTCAATGCATTCTTAGTCTAAATTACTATAAATTTCAGACCTCCACAATCAACCTGATAATCCAAATAAATCTAAATCAATTACGGGCACGGTTGACCACCCCTCTCCGCCCCCCGCATTCATCCTTCCTTTCCTGGTGTTTCTTCATGTTCTTCATCAGATTGTATTTCAGTTTGTCCTTTTAATGGCACATGTTCAAAGTGGATGGCCTTTGATAATGTCTCTCAACTTACAGTTCATTATGTTGTTGGTCAATATCTTCAACAGATGATCATGTCTATATAATTAGCAAACGTGCATATTGGTAGTAGAAAGGAAACACAGAATCTTTGTTTAAGTATTAAAATTCTCCTTTAGTAATACAATTGTAGGCGGAAGTTGGTACAGATTAAAGTATATGATAGCTCTCCCCAGGTTCTGCAAAATGTCTAAGACATCCTGTAACTCATATAGCCTCCCCAGTCCTCCTTGTGTGACTGTCTCTGGCAACAACATTTTAATAAATCTAACCTCCCCCTGACAGCAGCAACCATCTTGTCAACAATTTAAAAGCTCAGAAGTGGGTTTGACCGAAACTTGACCTTTCATCACAAGTACAGGGTCATAACAAGGTGAAAGAGTCTAAGCATCTTCTGACAGGTGGCTGTTTTCATCAGGCCTGCGACAGCCTATGTTCTCAGAAAACCAGTCGTATTCTCAGAACCTCAGATAACCACGGTGGAGCCCAGACAGGAGGAGTCTGAGCATAGGCGTTCCCGCCTTCTGATAGTGTCTGAAGGCAGCAACACTCAAAACAGGTGTAAAATAAAAAATTAACAAATTAGAATAACACATCCAATTATCTCTTGATAACTCCATAAGAAAATAACTGTATCCCATAAGGTAATGGTAAAATAGACTAGAGACAGCTCTCTCTCTCTCTGTCCTTCTCATGGTCCGAATCACCCATTGGACTATTGATGAATTATAAACGTCTTCATAATTATTTGTTTTTACATAGCCCATAAAAAAACAATGTCTGCTGTCTTTCTGGTGAGGGTGATCAGGCCTCACCAGGAAGTCAGAACCGAGGTCAGAGGTCAGTAAGCACAGTGTTTATTTTCCTGTACATCATGCATTATTTAAAGATATTTCAAACATTTTAAACATTTTGTGTAACAGGTTTACATTGGGTTTGTGTGAAACCAAAACTCTGACAATAGAAACGTTCATTTGTGTACAGCATCCTTTCTAATCCATGAAGAACACACCAAAATCAAATAAATAGACCCCACACTTCTAAATCAGACAGAGTATTTACCACTAACAAATATTAATTAATAGGTGGGTTGTGTGTGGGTTCAGGCATGTGTGTAGCAAAAACCCTTGTAGGGTTTTACAGTTGCAGAGGGAGGTGTTTAGTCCCAGGGTCCTTCATTTATTGTTGAGTTTTGAAGGCATTATGGTGTTTAACGCTGAGCTGTAATCAATGAATAGCATTCTCACACAGGTGTTCCTTTTGTCCAGGTGGGAAAGGGCAGTGTGGAGTACAATAGAGGTTGCATCATCTGTGGATCTGTTGGGGCAGTATTCAAATTAGAGTGGGTCTAGGGTTTCTGGGATAATGGTGTTGATGTGAGCCATGACCAGCCTTTCAAAGCACTTCATGGCTACAGATGTGAGTGCTACGGGTCGGCAGACATTTAGGCAGGTTACCTTAGTGTTATTGGGCACAGGCACTATGGTGGTCTGCTTAAAGCATGTTGGTATTAAAGTCTTGGACAAGGAGAGGTTGAAAATGTCAGTGAAGACACTTGCCAGTTGGTCAGCGCATGCTTGAAGTACACGTCCTGGTAAATCGTCTGGCCCTGCGGCCTTCTGAATGTTGACCTGTTTAAAGGTCTTACTCAAATCGGCCTCAGAGAGCATGATCACACAGTCTTCCGGAACAGCTGGTGCTCTCATGCATGTTTCAGTGTTATTTGCCTCACAGCGAGCATAGAAGTAGTTTAGCTCGTCTGGTAGGCTCGTGTCACTGGGCAGTTCTTGGCTGTGCTTCCCTTTGTAGTCTGTAATTGTTTGCAAGCCCTGCCACATCCGACGAGCATCAGAGCCGGTTTAGTACGATTTGATCTTCACCCTGTATTGACGCTTTGCCTGTTTGATGGTTCATCTGAGAGCATAGCGGGATTTCTTATAAGCTTCCGGGTTAGAGTCCCGCCTCATGAAAGCGGCAGCTCTAGCCTTTAGCTCAGTGCGGATGTTGCCTGTAATACATGGCTTCTGGTTGGGGTATATATGTATGGTCACTATAGGGACGACATCATCGATGCACTTATGGATGTAGTCAATAACTGATGTGGTGTACTCCTCAATGCCATGGGAGGAATCCCAGGAAAATATTCCAGTCTGTGCTAACAAAAAAGTCCTGTAGTTTATTATCTGCTTCATCTGACCATTTTTTATTGATCTTGTCACTGGTGCTTCCTGCTTAAATTTTTGCTTGTAAGCAGGAATCAGGAGGATAGAATTATGGTCAGATTTGCCAAATGGAGGGCAAGGAATAGCTTTGTACGTGTCTCTCTGTGTGGAGTAAAGGTGGTCTAGAGTTTTTGTTTTTGTTTGTTTTGCACATTTAACATGCTGATAGGAATTTGGTAAAACAGATTTAAGTTTCCCTGCATTAAATTCTCCAGTTGATAGTGTCGTCATTCAGCCACGACTTCATGAAGCATAAGATATTACAGTTTTGAATGTCCCGTTGGTAGTTTAATCTTACACAATTTTATTCTCCTAAGATTGCACGTTTGCTAGCAGAATGGAAGGAAGTGGGAGTTTATTCGATTACCTATGAATTCTAAGAAGGCAGCCTGCCCTCTGGCACCTTTTCCTCCGCCTCCTCTTCTTTTTTTTTCATGTAATATTTTTTTTACCCCCTTTTTCTCCCCAATTTCGTGGTATCCAATTGTTAGTAGTTACTATCTTGTCTCATCGCTACAACTCCCGTACGGGTTCGGGAGAGACATAGGTCGAAAGCCACGCGTCCTCCGAAACACAACCCAACCAAGCCGCACTGCTTCTTAACACAGCGCGCATCCAACCCGGAAGCCAGCCGCACCAATGTGTCAGAGGAAACACCGTGCACCTAGCGACCTGGTTAGCGTGCACTGCGCCCGGCCCGCCACAGGAGTCGCTGGTGCGCGATAAGACAATGATATCCCTACCGGCCAAACCCTCTCTAACCCGGACGATGCTAGGCCAATTGTGCGTCGCCCCACGGACCTCCCGGTCGCGGCCGGCTTCGACAGAGCCTGGTCGTGAACCCAGACATAAAACGTCTGCCTTCTTCCATGGTGCCATCTCATTTGAACAAGTGAACAGCAAACCTGGTTTCAAAAAACAAATAGCGCAACACCTCATTGCACAACGCTCCCTATGTGACCTACTTGTTGTGTGTATGTACTGACATGTAAGTGTAACTGATAGATATACAGTACGCACACACTACATTATAATGTTTTTAAATGTATGTAAATTCTAGTCTTTTGACTGTAATGTATTTTTTGTTATATGTCAGACCCCAGTAAGACTCCCTGTCGCCATTGGTGTTGGCTAATGGGGATCCTAATAATTCAAAAATCTCATCTGTATTCCATCATGTGTAATCCATAGATTATGGCCTAATAAATGTATTTAGATTGACTGATTTCCTTATATGAACTACAGTGAAGGAAAAAAGTATTTGATCCCCTGCTGATTTTGTACGTTTGCCCACTGACAAAGAAATTATCAGTCTATAATATTAATGGTAGGTTTATTTGAACAGTGAGAGACAGAATAACAACAAAACAATCCAGAAAAACACATGTCAAACATGTTCTAAATTGATTTGCATTTTAATGAGGGAAATAAGTATTTGACCCCTCTGCAAAACATGACTTAGTACTTGGTGGCAAAATCACAGAGGTCAGAAGTTTCTTGTAGTTGGCCACCAGGTTTGCACACATCTCAGGAGGGATTTTGTCCCACGCCTCTTTGCAGATCTTCTCCAAGTCATTAAGGTTTCGAGGCTGACGTTTGGCAACTCGAACCTTCAGCTCCCTCCACAGATTTCCTATGGGATTAAGGTCTGGAGACTGGCTAGGACACTCCAGGACCTTAATGTGCTTCTTCTTGAGCCACTCCTTTGTTGCCTTGGCCATGTGTTTTGGGTCATTGTCATGCTAGAATACCCATGCACGACCCATTTTCAATGCACTGGCTGAGGGAAGGAGGTTCTCACCCAAGATTTGACGGTACATGGCCCCGTCCATCGTCCCTTTGATGCGGTGAAGTTGCCCTGTCCCCTTAGCAGAAAAACACCCCCAAAGCATGTTTCCACCTCCATGTTTGACAGTGGAGATGGTGCTCTTGGGGTCATAGGCAGCATTCCTCCTCCTCCAAACACAGTGAGTTGAGTTGATGCCAAAGAATTCCATTTTGGTCTCATCTGACCACAACACTTTCACCCAGTTGTCCTCTGAATCATTCAGATGTTCATTGGCAAACTTCAGACGGGCATGTATATGTGCTTTCTTGAGCAGGGGGACCTTGCGGGCGCTGCAGGATATCAGTCTTTCGCGGCGTAGTGTGTTACCAATTGTTTTCTTGGTGACTATGGTCCCAGCTGCCTTGAGATCATTGACAAGATCCTCCCATGTAGTTCTGGGCTGCTTGGCGATGGTATTGTAGCCCATTCCAGCCTTGTGTAGGTCTACAATCTTGTCCCTGACATCCTTGGAGAGCTCTTTGGTCTTGGCCATGTGGAGAGTTTGGAATCTGATTGATTGCTTCTGTGGACAGGTGTCTTTTATACAGGTAACAAACTGAGATTAGGAGAACTCCCTTTAAGAGTGTGCTCCTAATCTCAGCAGTGTGCTCCTAATCTCAGCTCGTTACCTGTATAAAAGACACCTGGGAGCCAGAAATCTTTCTGATTGAGAGGGGGTCAAATACTTATTTCCCTCATTAAAATGCAAATACATTTATAACATTGATATATAACATTATAACATGCGTTTTTTCTGGGGTTTTTCTGTTATTCTGTCTCTCACAGTTCAAATAAACCTACCATTAAAAGTATAGACAGAGCATTTCTTTGTCAGTGGGCAAACGTACAAAATCAGCAGGGGATCAAATACTTTTTTCCCTCACTGTATAACTCAGTAAAATCTTTGAAATTGTTACAAGTTGCGTTTATATTTTTCTTCAGTGTATATTTAGTGGCTCTTGATTGGCGCAGCGGTCTAAGGCACTGCATCTTAGTGCTAGAGGCATCACAACAGACCCTATCCCGGACACGACCATATCCCAACCGGCCGTGTCCGGGAGTCCCATATGGCAGTGCACAATTGGCCCAGTGTTGTCCAGGTTAGGGGAAGAAATTATTATAATATTTCTATGTTACTGTACCCCCTTAAGTACACTGCAATATAAAAAGTGTATGATAACAGGAAGGAAGATAGCACCAAAAGGCCACAACGAGACAAGTAATTCTCAACCCAATCGTCTACATTCTGCTTGCGACATAGTTATTATCATATCTCTCCATGGTATTTATTTGCATGGTTATTTGCTGGTCATTCTCTCTGGACACGTTCTGCAGGAGGGTGAGTAGTGTTGTTTCTCTCTGTAGAATTCATGCGTTTTCTTTCCTTTAACTGGTGCAACATTGGTGCGCAGTGATGTTCAATCTATTTGTTGTGAGAATTTAAAGACAGAATGACTAGATGATTTAGAGCTGTATCCAAGTTGTGAGAGAACTCTTCAGAGACAAATGTTACACCTGCTTTCAGTGAAAACACTGTTTGAGCCGGTTTGATGATTGACTTATTAAGTATTAAGTTAAGTAATTCAATTCTGTGCTATTTTGTATCAAAGTGTTTCAGTTTGATGCGATGTGGCTCTTGAAAATGATCAGTGTGATGCTGGTGATTACTCTCACGTTGCTAGGTGAGTAGAATATATTTTTGCTTTCATGCTCTATCATGCTGTGGATGTCAGTACTGACGTTCTACTCCTGTGTATAAGAGATTAACAGGGAACTACTGCAGAGGTCAGACGGGATATGTTATATTGTTCTTCTAATGTCATTGTTTTGTTGCCTTGATGGTGAGATGTATTTTTAGCAAATGATTAACCTCAAAGGACTTTATCTGAGAATAAAGAGTAACTCACTCAATTAATTCACAGAAATACAGAAGTGACTGATAGTCTGTTTGTGCACCAGCATGTGGTAGGAGACACGGGGCTCAGTTGGTAAAGCATGGCGCTTGCACCGCCAGGGTTGATTGTTTAACTGTAAGTCACTTTGGATAAAAGGATCTGCTAAATGGCATATCATCCCTGTCTGATAACCTCATCTCCAAAACAGGAATTTTTCAGGAGAAGGAAAATATGACCGTGCTTTCCCATAAATGAACATACAATTATGAAAATTCAGGAGCTATTTGAATATATTTTCTTGGTCCTAGAGTCATGAAGTGTTCAGAGTACATTGAGGGGAGTTACTGCTTTCAATATATGTACAAAAATGAAAGTTGGCAAAAATGGAGTTACGAAGTTTTCATCCGACAGCGACAATATATTACATGTTATTTTAACTACCTGTAAATGGCAAATTGGCACGGTATGTATTTGCATTAGTGTTGTAGATATGTGTGACAACTAACTGTTTTTTGCTTTGTTGTTGTTGTTTTTTAAAGGTGTTTCTGGGAGTAATTGGAAGGTGACCTTTAACGATACAGCTCCATGTGCTTTAAGAGGGTCATCAGTGGTGTTTGCATGCAGTTATGCCTACCCCTCAGATCAGACTATTACAAATAGCTTCTGGTATTTCTCGAGTCAAAGGAAGAACAATGATCTCTTTCTGGCCGAGGAATACAGAGGACGTGTAGAATACCTTGGAAACAAAGACAACAACTGCACTTTGAAAATTAATAACCTAATTAGTAGTGACGCAACACAATACCACTTCAGATTTGAGACGGTTAATAAAGGTGGCGAAACGAATGCATGGAGCAGCAAAACATGGGTTTCACTAAGTTTGACAGGTAATTTTGATACCAGAAGAAAATCAGACTCTGATAACACTTCAAAAAACATTCAGTGATCACTCTGTTCCTTTCTTCTCTCAACCAGGGCTGACAGCCAAAGTACAGCCTGCAACTGTGAGAGAGGGAGAGAGGGTGACACTAACGTGTGTCACAACCTGTACACCAAGTGACCATCCCACTATTGTTTGGTCCAGGGATGGACACTCAGTATCCAACACAGAGTTCCTGGCCAGCAGTGAGGATTCTGGCAGATACCGATGTGCTGTTCAAGGTCAAGAGAATCTCAACTCTGCTCCAATGTCTCTTGATGTCAAATGTGAGTGAATATCTGCTATACTTAACGTGAGCAGATCATATCATTCTATCATAATGGAGCAGCTATCTGCATTCAAAAGTCTGCACGAGCGAGGTGCTGCGTCTGTCTTGGAAGGGCACATATCTCATTGCATTACTGTGTAAAAAATAATAGCAGGGAATTATGAAAGAATGATGTTAAGGAAATAGTGCTCTTGCGTAACAGTCTTTGTCAGTTTGGTCTGAATGTGAATGTGCTAGATAAGAAATTTGAATTTGCCATGATGAACTGCAGTCTCTATTTGCTGAGCCTGGCTGTGTGTTTAGATTGTGGTAACTTTTAGGGGAAGTTAAGCAGTTTGAGGTTGACGTACATGATGGCAGGGCATGGTGAGAGGAAATAACAGTGAACTATAGGCTACTAACTTAATTCAAAACTGTTCTGATCCACTTTATTTACTGGAACCATTAATATGGATGAACTTTCAGTGTTTTGGTTTTGTGAAATATAGAGGCAAAATAATGTGTGGTAAGAGTCTCGTGACTTTACTTTCATTAATCTGAAGACTGTTATTCATCTAATCACCTAACTATGTTTAATTGTTACTCGATTAAATTAATTACACTACCGGTCAAAAGGTTTAGAACACCTACTCATTCAAGGGTTTTATTTGTACTATTTTCTGCATTGTAGAATAATAGTGAAGACATCACAATTATGAAATAACACAAATGGAATCATGCAGTAATGAAAAAAGTGTTAAACAAATCAAAATAAATGTTATATTTGAGATTCTTCAAATAACCACCCTTTGCCTTGATGACAGCTTTGCACTCTTGGTATTCTCTCAACCAGCTTCATGAGGTAATCACCTGGAATGTATTTGAATTATAAGGTTTCTTCAAGTGCAGTCGCAAAAACCATCAATCTCTATGACGAAACTGGCTCTCATGAGGACCGCCACAGGAAAGGAAGACCCAGAGATACCTCTGCTGCAGAGGATAAGTGGATTAGAGTTACCAGCCTCATAAATTGCAGCCCAAATAAATGCTTCACAGAGTTCAAGTAACAGACACATCTCAACATCAACTGTTCAGAGGAGACTGTGTGAATCAGGCCTTCATGGTCAAATTGCTGCAAAGAAACCACTACTCAAGAACACCAATAAGAAGAAGTGACTTGCTTGTACAAGAAACATGAGCAATGGACATTAGACCGGTGGAAATGTGTCCTTTGGTCTGGAGTCCAAATTGGATATTTTTGATTCCAACCGCCGTGTCTTTGTGAGACGCGTGTGGGTGAAAGGATGATCTCCGCATGTGTATTTCCCACCGTAAAGCATGGAGGAGGAGGTGTTATGATGTGGGGGTGCTTTGCTGGTGACACTGTCTGTGACTTATTTAGAATTCAAGGCACACTTAACCATCATGGCTACCACAGCATTCTACATCGATACACCATCACATCTGGATTGGGCTTAGTGGGGGACTATTATTTGTTTTTCAACAGGACAATGTCCCAACACTCCTCCAGGCTGTTTAAGGGCTATTTGACCAAGAAGGAAAGTGATGGAGTGCTGCATCAGATGACCTGGCCTCCACAATCCCCCAACTTCAACCAAATTGAGATGGTTGGGATGAGTCGGAACACAGAGTGAAGGAAAAGCAGCCAAGAAGTGCACAGAATATGTGGGAACTTCTTCAAGATTGATGGAAAAGCATTCCAGGTGAAGCTGGTTGAGAGAATGCTAAGAGTGTGCAAAGCTGTCATCAAGGGTGGCTATTTGAATAATCTCAAATATAACATATATTTTGATTTGTTTAAACACTTTTTTGGTTAATACATGATTCCATATGTGTTATTTCATTATTTCATTTTGATGTCTTCACTATTAGGTGTTCTAAAACTTTTGACCGGTAATGTATGTAACAATTAACTCATTAGGATCTGGGGCACCACGAGAGCGGTTTAAAGAGTTACCATCTCCCGGATTAAAAAGGTCTTTACCTATCACATTCATAAACAGTCAACTTATCAGTCATAAACTCATATCATAGAATAATTCTGAACATTGGTAACCTTGCATCTGAAAAAAAACGTGCCTTGCTTCTGATTCAGTACTACACAAATTGGTTTAGCAGAACCTGTGTCCTAGACAGGTTAACCTCTCTAAGGTAGGGGGCAGCATTCTGAATTTTGGATAAAAAGCATGCCCAAATTAAACGGCCTGCTACTCGGGCCCAGAAGATATGATATGCATATGCTGGTAGATTTGGATAGGAAACACTCTAAAGTTTACAAAACTGTTAAAATAGTGTCTGTGAGTATAACAGAACTGATTTAGCAGGCGAAAACCTGAGAAAAATCCATTCAGGAAGTAGTTTTTTTTGTTGGTTTTGTAGTTTTCTATTCAATGCCATTACAGTATCCATTGACTTAGGACTCCATTTGCAGTTCCTATGCCCTCCACTAGATGTCAACAATCTTTAGAAATCGTTTCAGGCTTGTATTCTTATAAATGAGGGAGTAAGACCAGTCTGAACGAGTGGACCCTAACGTGACGCAGAGTTTTTTCAGATGCATGTGCATTTCTTGTTTACCTTTTATATTGACAATGTTATTGTCCGGTTGAAATTTTATAGATAACTTAGGCTATAAAACAACCTGAGGTTTGAATATAAACATAGTTTGACGTGTTTCTATGAACTTTACGGATACAATTTGGATTTTTTGTCTGATTGTTTTGACTGAGTTTGAGCCTGTGGATTAACAGTTTTAGAAACTCCAGAATGTTTTCTGGGCTAGGTATGCTTTCGTCGAAAAGCATTTTATAAATATGACACTGTGGTCGGTTTAACAAGAAGTTAATCTTTAAACCTATGTAAAATATGTTTTGTTTTCTGAATTTTTATAATGAGCATTTCTGTAATTGACAATTAAACATAGTTAGTTGATTCGATAAATAACAGTCATCACATGAATGAAAGTCATGTCACAACAATATATACAGTACCAGTCAAAAGTTCCAGGGTTTTTCTTTATTTTTATTTTTATTTTATTTTTACCATTTTCTACATTGTAGAATATTAGTGAAGACATCAGAAAGATGAAATAACACATATGGAATAATGTAGTAACCAAAAAATGTGAAACAAATCCAACGGTAGCGTCCCACCTGGCCAATAGCCAGGGAAAATGCAGAGCGCCAAATTCAAATAAAATACTATGAAATTCAAACTTTCATTAAATCACACATGTAAGATACTCAATTAAAGCTACACTCGTTGTGAATCCAGCCAACACGTCAGATTTCAAAAAGGCTTTTCGGCGAAAGAATAAGATGCTATTATCTGATGATAGCACAACAGTAAACAATGAGAGAAGCATATTTCAACCCTGCAGGTGGGACACAAAATGCAGAAATAAAATATAAATCATGCCTTACCTTTGACAAGCTTCTTTTGTTGGCACTCCAATATGTGCAATTAACATCACAAATGGTCCTTTTGTTCGATTAATTCCGCCCATATATATCCAAAAGGTCCATATATTTGGCGCGTTTGATCCAGAAAAACAATGGTTCCAACTTGACCAACGTCACTACAAAATATCTCAAAAGATACCTGTAAACTTTGCCAAAACATTTCAAGTTACTTTTGTAATACAACTTTAGGTATTTTTAAATGTAAATAATCGATCAAATTGAAGACGGGATGATCTGTGTTAAATACAGGAAGAAAACAAACTCAAGCATGCTTTCTGGTCTTGCACCTCTATCAAACAGTACACATGATGTGACACTTGTTCAAGATGGCCATACTTCTTCATTACACAAAGGAATAACCTCAATTTCTAAACACTGGTGACATCCAGTGGAAGCGGTAGGAACTGCAAACAAGTCCCTTAGAAATCTAGTTTCCCAGGCTCACAGGCATGATTCAAACAGTTTTAGAAACTCCAGAGTGTTTTCTGGGCTAGGTATGCTTTCGCCGAAAAGCATTTTATAAATATGACACTGTGGTCGGTTTAACAAGAAGTTAATCTTTAAACCTATGTAAAATATGTTTTGTTTTCTGAATTTTTATAATGAGCATTTCTGTAATTGAATTTGGCGCTCTGCAACCTCACTGGATGTTGGCCAGATGGGACGCTAGCATCCCACAACTCTAGAGAGGTTAAGGAGAAGTCTATATTTAATTCTGTGGATAACAGTTGTATCTTTTATTAATGTTTATTATGAGTATTTCTGCAAAATCACTGGATGTTTTGAAATCAAAACATTACTGCACGTAACGCGCCAATGTAAACTGAGATTTTTGGATATAAATATGCACATTATCGAACAAAACATACATGTATTGTGTAAGATGATGTCCTATGAGTGTCATCTGATTAAGATCATCAAAGGTTAGTGATTAATTTTATCTATATTTTTGCTTTTTGTGACTCCTATCTTTGGCTGGAAACATGTGTCACGTTCTTTCAAAATCGAACCCAGAAGCAGACCAGGACAAGGAGAGTAGGAAGAAGGTGAGTATTTATTTACAAGTGAATGTGAATGGGTAGATATATCCAGGTGGCGTAGCGGGCAGCGGTGGTGAGTTGATGGGAGTAAATAGGTGGATCCAATGGGGTAGCGGAATCCTCCGACGACCAGGCGGGAATGGGGTAAATGATCCGGGTGAGTAACTGAAGACAGAACAAACAGAGGTAAGTTTAAGGCAAGTAATACGTAAAAAACAACAAAACAAAGTCTATCCAACTTGAGGCTGATACTATGGCACAACATACTGTTCATGGCTAACGATCCGGCAGGGAATGGATGTCAGGTCAGAGCTTTTGAAGGGGAGAGGTGATGATCAGGACAGGTGTGCAGATTACTGATGGGATACAGGTGCGGGTGAACATCGATCTCCCAACAAGCTAATTCGCCCGGCAACCAGACAGGGTGCGTTCCAGGACACTGGAGACACACTCCAGGACAGAAACACAGGCAAACACAGACTCAGGAAGCGGGATTCGCGACAACATGGCTGTGTTTTTTGACTTGGCTATGACCTAACATAATCATATGTTGTGCTTTCGCTGTAAAGCATTTTTGAAATCGGACTTGATAGAATGTCTACACTTTCCGAGTAACAGTATTTTCTTCATACCATTCTTAATATTAAAAACCCACCGGAAAACAGAACCATCAATAAATGGGTAGATAACCCGACACACACCAGACATAACGTGCACAAGCACTTACAATAAACAATTCCGGACAAGGACATGGGAGAAACAGAGGGTTAAATACACAACATGTAATTGATGGAATAGAAACCAGGTGTGAGGGAAGACAAGACAAAACCAATGGAAAATGAAAGGTGGATCGGCGATGGCTAGAAGGCTGGTGACGTCGACTGCCGAACACCGCCCGAACCAGGAGAGGGACCGACTCCGGCGAAAGTCGTGACACTTGTTAATTAATCTTGATCCTACATGAGACGCAGACGTCTCAACTAGGCACCTGGAAATGCAAATGCGCTACGCTAAATGCTAAATGTACTCGTTAAAACTCAAACGTTCATTAAAATACACATGCAGGGTATTGAATTAAAGCTACACTCGTTGTGAATCTAGCCAACAAGTCAGATTTTTAAAATGCTTTTCGGCAAAAGCATGAGAAGCTATTATCTGATAGCATGCAACACCCCAATATACCTGAAGGGGACGTAAACAAAAGAATTAGCGTAGCCGGCGCTACACAAAAACGCAGAAATAAAATATATAACATTCATTACCTTTGATGATATTCTTTGTTGGCACTCCTATATGTCCCATAAACATCACAAATTGGTCTTTTTCCCGATTAAATCCGTCCATGTATGCCCAAAATATCCATTTGTATAGCCTGTCTAGTTCAGGAAAAAAGCTCTCTTCCAACACGCAACGTCATTTTTAAAAATTATATAAGTTGCCTATATTCTTTGACAAAACAATTCAACCTACTTTTGTAACCCAACTTTAGGTATTTGTAAACGTTAATAAGCGATCAAATTGATCACTGGGCGATCTGTATTCAATAGCAGCTACTCAAGAAAACAATGTCCATTTTTCAATCTTCCAAAATCGATTGTTGTAGGCTGGATGGAATGACGGATCAATTGGTCATGTCTCAAAGGATTTTTGTCAATGAAAATGACGTTTTTGGCGACATCGTGTGGAAGCTGTAGGAATTGCATCCGTGTCCATATTAAATTTGGTGTCCTTTAAACAATACATGAAAGTGGCGCATGGATACTTTTTTCAGCTTTCAGTGACCAGTTTTTCTTGCGCTTTTCGATGAAACACACGCTCTGTTATAGTCACAGCCGTGATTTAACCAGAAACTTCAGAGTGTTTTCTATCCACACATACTAATCATATGCATATACTATATTCCTGGCATGAGTAGCAGGACGCTGAAATGTTGCGCGATTTTTAACAGAATGTTCGAAAAAGGAGGGGGTAGAATGAAGACAAACTAGAGTTTTGGCAAGTCGGTTAGGACATCTACTTTATGCATGACCAAGTAATATTTCCAACAATTGTTTACAGACAGATTATTTCACTTATAATTCAAGGTATCACAAATCCAGTGGGTCAGAAGTTTACATACACTAAGTTGACTGTGCCTTTAAACAGCTTGTAAAATTTCAGAAAATGATGTCATGGCTTTGGAAGCTTCTTATATTCTAATTTACATAATTTGAGCCAATTGGAGGTGTACCTGTGGACGAATTTCAAGGCCTACCTTCAAACTCAGTGCCTCTTTGCTTGACTTCATGGGAAAATCAAAAGAAATCAGCCAAGACCTCAGAAAAAAATTTAGACCTCCACAAGTCTGGTTCATCCTTGGTAGAAATTTACAAATGCCTGAAGGTACCACATTCATCTATACAAACAATAATATGCAAGTATAAACACCATGGCACCACGCAGATGTTATACCACTCAGGAAGGAGACACGTTATGTCTCCTAGAGATGAACGTACTTTGGTGCGAAAAGTGCAAATCATTCCCAGAACAACAGCAAAGGACCTTGTGAAGATGCTGGAGGAAACAGGTACAAAAGTATCTATATCCACAGTTTAACGAGTCCTATATCGACATATCCTGAAAGGCCGCTCAGCAAGGAAAAAGCCACTGCTTCAAAACTGCCATAAAAAGTCAGACTACAGTTTGCAACTGCACATGGGGACAAAGATCGTACTTTTTGGAGAAATGTCCTCTGGTCTGATGAAACAAAAATAGAGCTGTTTGGCCATAATGACCATCGATATGTTTGGACGAAAAAGGGGGAGGCTTGCAAGCTGAAGAACACCATCCCAACTGGAAGCACGGGGTTGGCAGCATAATTTTGTGGGGTTGCCTTGCTGCAGGAGCGACTGATGCACTTCACAAAATAGTTGGCATCATGATGAAGGAAAATTATGTGGATATATTGAAGCAACAACTCAAAACATCAGTCAGGAAGTTAAAGCTTGGTCGCAAATGGGTCTTCCAAATGGACAATGACCCCAAGCATACTTCCAAAGTTGTGGCAAAATGGCTGAAGGACAACAAAGTCAAGGTATTGGAGTGGCCATCACAGTGCTCTGACCTTAATCCCATAGAAAATTTGTGGGCAGAACTGAAAAAGCATGTGTGAGCAAGGAGACCTACAAATCTGGCTCAGTTACACCAGTTCTGTCAGGGGGAATGGGCCAAAATTCACCTAATTTATTGTGGGAAGGCTACCCGAAACGTTTGACCCAAGTTAATCAATTTAAAGGCAATGCTACCAAATACTAATTGAGTGTATGTAAACTTCTGACCCACTGGGAATGTGATGAAAGAAATAAAAGCTGAAATAAATCATTCTCTCTCCTATTATTCTGACATTTCACATTCTTAAAATAAAGTGGTGATCCTAACTGACCTAAGACAGGGAATTTTTACTAGGATTTAATGTCAAGAATTGTGAAAAACTGAGTTTTAATGTATTTTGCTAAGGTGTATGTAAACTTCTGACTTCAACTGTATCAACGTTTGGATATTTCTGCTTGGTTTAGATGCCCCAAGGAACACCTTGGTGTCAGTAAGTCCCTCTGGTCCAGTGGTAGAGGGAAGCTCTGTGAACCTGACCTGCAGCAGTCATGCCAACCCAGCAGTGGAGAACTACACCTGGTTTAAGAAGGATGGAACAGACACCTCACAGACAGGGTCAGGAGAGGTGTTGAGATTGACTTCTCTAACCTCCTCTGACAGTAGACAGTACTTCTGTGAGGCCAGGAACAAAGAAGGGGCTCACAACTCTACTGTTCTGTCTCTGATCCTGCAGGGTCAGTATGGAATCAAATGTTATGTTCTACTGTCCAGGGAAATGTCCTGTTGTCCTGAACCAATACATTTCAAGTGGGAATTCCCTTGACTTGAATGTTTTGCGTTCATGTATCCTGTGTCATTTTCAGATACAAATTCTGTCCAAATGCCAGTTTACATCAGTTCCGCGGCCACAATTTTCATGGTGATCATACTTCTTGTGTTCCTATGGATGTGGTAAGTCTCTGAAACATTGTTTACTCAATTCAATAACAGAATGTAGAGTATGATGGCCTTGTGATACCGATTTGTTCCCCCAACGAAGATTGTTTTCTTTGACAGGAAGAGCCCATTCAAATTATGTCAAAAGACTGCTGTGGACAAAAAGGTCAATGGAACACAGCATATACACTCCAATTCAACATACCAATCGCATGTCAGTGCAACAGTGTTATCTGGAGGTTCATGGTATTTGAACAATGTTCATGCGCAAGCTTTCATTCTTTCCCGGTAACATGTTACTTAGTTTAACCAATGGATAAAGCTACGGTGAGCAGTCAATATATCAAACATTTTGTATTGTTCTTTGACTAATTCCATCTTTCAGGATGATCAAAACCCAGTCTTATTCAGTGGAAGGACCAGTAATGACCCAGCAACACAGAAAGCTAGAACGGAGGAACGGGAAAATGCCCTCTATGCCAACATTCAACTGCCTTCCTCTCACACCCACTCCCAAGACAGTTCTCTGTACTCTGTGGTCGAGCCACGAGCTCTGCAGAACCCTCCTGACCCTTATTACGCTACCTTTGACTTCCAGCAGTTCTGCAGCTCCATCGACAGGGCCCAACTCTCAGGAGTCCATGAGGATGATGTTGTTTACTCCAAGATGAAAACCAAACAGGCCAAGGTGACAGACAACCTACAGTATGCCAGCATCCAGTTCCCCCTCCCCAGTCCTACTGCCAGGTAAGAGTGCACTCACAATCAGTTCAGTCCTTTTCAATGTAACCTATTTCTGGAAGTCTGTTTATTTGAAATGTGTGAATATACTCATACAACAACTCTATTTGCTTTTTGCAGGTCAGAAGAAAGATTAGAGGTGGACCATTCTGTTATCTACTCCACTGTTGCCAAACCTGAAGCCTGAGCATATCATTTCATAATGTTGAATAAACTAAGCAGCATTGGAACACATGTTAAGATATGTAAAGTATGCAATTAATGGGTAGTTATAGCAATAGATGTATATGTCTTGTACTGTACTTGTAATGCATGTGTCTCGGTGAGCTTCCATTGCTTGTGATTGATTGATTGATCGTGAAATTTCATTGGCTGACTGTTTAATTTTAAGTTTGAGGTGTGACCGCCCAGGGGAAGGTGCAGGTGAGAGGGAAGTGGCCATATGGCTGGTTTAGTTTGTAACTGTCTGACAAAGTTTGAGAAAATATTGTTGATTTATCTTGAATTTAAGTTTTGTTAGATCTTCCCTTGACCTAACCAGATCTTGTATTTTTGGTTGTTTAGTTTGTTTGTTTTATTAAATATGTACTGTTATGACCTCCTTTTTGACTTGGTTGAAAAAGGGTCTCGGTAATTCAGTTTGTATTCACTAATGGAGGAGATGAAAGACATGAAATAACTTGCAACCTGTTGTTGATTTTATTTTGCCACTCAACCCCAACTTGAAGAACCTGTGTATAATATGTGATGGGCAGAGCTACCGAGTACATGCTACAGATAAACTTAGCAAAAAAAGAAACGTCCTCTCACTGTCAACAGCGTTTATTTTCAGCAAACTTAACATGTGTAAATATTTGTATGAACATAACAAGATTCAACAACTGAGACACAAACTGAACAAGTTCCACAGACAAGTGAATAGTAAATTGAATAACGTGTCCCTGAACAAAGGGGGGTTCAAAATCAAAAGTAACCGTCAGTATCTGGTGTGGCTACTAACTGCGTTAAGTACTGCAGTGCATCTCCTCCTCATGGACTGCACCAGATTTGGCAGTTCTTGCTGTGAGATGTTACCCCACTCTTGCACCAAGGCACCTGCAAGTTCCCTGACATTTCTAGGGGGAATGGCCCTAGCCCTCCGATCCAACAGGTCCCAGACGTGCTCAATGGCGGTGGCGTTGTCATGCTGGAGAGTCATGTCAGGATGAGCCTGCAGGAAGGCTACCACATGAGGGAGGAGGATGTCTTCCCTGTAACGCACAGCGTTGAGATTGCATGCAATGACAAGCTCAGTCCAATGATGCTGTGACACACCGCCCCAGACCATGACGGACCCTCCACCTCCAAATCGATCCCGCTCCAGAGTACAGGCCTCGGTGTAAAGCTCAGGCCTCGGTGTAACGCGACTCCAACCATAACCCCTGGTGAGACAAACCCATGACTCGCCAGTGAAGAGCACTTTTTGTCAGTCCTGTCTGGTCCAGCGACGATGAGTTTGTGCCCATAGGTTACGTTGTTGCTGGTGATGTCTGGTGAGGACCTGCCTTACAACAGGCCTACAAGCTCTCTCAGCCTATTGCGGACAGTCTGAGCACTGATGGAGGAATTGTGCGTTCCTGGTGTAACAGTTGTTGTTGCCATCCTGTACCTGTCCCGCAGGTGTGATGTTCGGATGTACCGATCCTGTGCAGGTGTTGTTACACATGGTCTTCCACTGCGGGGATGATCAGCTGTCCGTCCTGTCTCCCTGTAGCACTGTTTTAGGCGTCTCACAGTACGGAGTTTGCTGATTTGATTGATTGCCCAGGCCACATCTGCAGTCCAAATGCCTCCTTGCAGCATGCCTAAGCAACATTCACGCAGATGAGCAGGGACCCTGGGCATCTTTCTTTTGGTGCTTTTCAGAGTCAGTAGAAAGGCCTCTTTAGTGTCCTAAGTCTTCATAACTGTGACCTAACTGCACCTGCTATGCAGTACTTAAGACAGCTACGCCACTCGTAAAACATAGAGATTACAGATTACATCACTTTAATTTTAACACTAAAACATATTGTAACTTTATCACTCACCTACTAATGCAAGCCACTGTTATAATGATGATCAGTGTAAGAGCGATGGGGATCCCCACTGGCACCACCAACCAATCTTTAAGAAGCCCTCCTGTTCTCCCCTCATTACCTGTATTAACTGCACCTGTTTTAACTCGTTACCTGTATAAAAGACACCTGTCCACACACTCAATCAAACAGACTCCAACCTCTCCACAATGGCCAAGACCAGAGAGCTGTGTAAGGACATCAGGGGTAAAATTATAGACCTGCACAAGGCTGGGATGGTCTACAGGACAATAGACAAGCAGCTTGGTGAGAAGGCAACAACTGTTGGCACAATTATTAGAAAATGGAAGAAGTTCAAGATGACGGTCAATCACCCTCGGTCTGGGGCTCCATGCAAGATCTCACCTCGTGGGGCATCAATGATCATGAGGAAGGTGAGGGATCAGCCGAGAACTACATGGCAGGACCTGGTCAATGACCCGAAGAGAGCTGGGACCACAGTCTCAAAGAAAACCATTAGTAACACTACGCCGTCATGGATTAAAATCCTGCAGCACACGCAAGGTTCCCCTGCTAAAGCCAGCGCATGTCCAGGCCAGTCTGAAGTTTGCCATCTGGATGATCCAGAGGAGGAATGGGAGAAGGTCATGTGGTCTGATGAGACAAAAATAGAGCTTTTTGGTCTAAACTCCACTCGCCGTGTTTGGAGGAAGAAGAAGGATGAGTACAACCCCAAGAACACCATCCCAACCGTGAAGCATGGAGGTGGAAACATCATTCTTTGGGGATGCTTTTCTGCAAAGGGGACAGGACGACTGCACCGTATTGAGGGGAGGATGGATGGGGCCATGTATCGCGAGATCTTGGCCAACAACCTCCTTCCCTCAGTAAGAGCATTGAAGATGGGTCGTGGCTGGGTCTTCCAGCATGACAACGACCCGAAACACAAAGCCAGGGCAACTAAGGAGTGGCTCCGTAAGAAGCATCTCAAGGTCCTGGAGTGGCCTAGCCAGTCTCCAGACCTGACCCCAATAGAACATCTTTGGAGGGAGCTGAAAGTCCGTATTGCCCAGCGACAGCCCCGAAACCTAAAGGATCTGGAGAAGGTCTGTATGGAGGAGTGGGCCAAAATCCCTGCTGCAGTGTGTGCAAACCTGGTCAAGATCTACAGGAAACGTATGATCTCTGTAATTGCAAACAAAGGTTTCTGTACCAAATATTAAGTTCTGCTTTTCTGATGTATCAAATACTTATGTCATGCAATAAAATGCAAATTCATTATTTAAAAATCATACAATGTGATTTTCTGGATTTATGTTTTAGATTCCGTCTCTCACAGTTGAAGTGTACCTAAGATAAAAATTACAGACCTCTACATGCTTTGTAGGAAGTAGGAAAACCTACAAAATTGGCAGTGTATGTATACAAATTCTCCCCACTGTATATTCATTATAGAGGTTTAGAATTGTTCCACAGTTGTTTTCTAGTTGTCTCTCTCTCTCTGCATATTATAAAAATAAATGTGTGACTGAGACAGAACTCTGCAGGGGAGTGAAGGAGATAAGACTAGTCAGACATTCCACTATAACTTTGGAGAGTGGATGTTTACTACTAAGTTTTTAGATAACACTGAAAGCCATTGTTTATATAGCTTTGTAGGCATGGTTTTGGTCTCAGGAGTAAAAAGGTAATAACGTGGGTAGTGACATCATCAGGGCTAGACTTACGGTTTAACAAAACAACTTGAGACCTTTTGTTTGATGTGGAACTTACTCGGAAACATGCACGCTATGTTCCTGATTGTCAACTACTGTCTGCAATTGCATTAATTCAGGTTTTAGAATGATTTAATTCAATATATGCTCTTTCTAATTCTCTCTTTCTTTCTCTCTCTCTGAGGACCTGAGCCCTAGGACCATGCCCCAGGAATACCTGACATGGGAGGATGACTCCTTGCTGTCCCCAGTCCACCTGACTGTGCTGCTGCTCCAGTTTCAACTGTTCTGCCTTATTATTATTCGACCATGCTGGTCATTTATGATAATTTGAACATCTTGACCATGTTTTGTTATAATCTCCACCCGGCACAGCCAGAAGAGGACTGGCCACCCCACATAGCCTGGTTCCTCTCTAGGTTTCTTCCTAGGTTTTGGCCTTTCTAGGGAGTTTTTCCTAGCCACCGTGCTTCTACACCTGCATTGCTTGCTGTTTGGGGTTTTAGGCTGGGTTTCTGTACAGCACTTTGAGATATCAGCTGATGTACGAAGGGCTATATAAATAAATTTGATTTGATTTGATTTGATATATTGTCATAATGCAAATTTCACCAATGAGCCAATGATTGACAAGGATGAAAGGAACGAACCCTAACAGTGTGAATCGTCGACCAGCCATCATTATCGTAGAGCACTCAATCGATTCACTTTATATGTGTGCATTGTATTGACCTGCTCCCTTATTAATTAGTGATTAAATATTTAGTTTAAGTATAACTCTGACTTGTGTGATACGTTTGTCTCTCCTCATTTGATAGTAAAGAAATTCACCACCACACAGGATTGAGTTAAAGATGAACAGAGCAAAGTACAGAGAGATCCTTGATGAAAACCTGCTCCAGAGCGCTCAGAACCTCAGACTGGGGTGAAGGTTCACCTTCCAATAGGACAATGTCCCTAAGCACACAGCCACGACAACGCAGGAGTGGCTTTGGGAACATCTCTGGAGAGACCTGAAAATAGCTGTGCAACGACGCTCCCCATCCAACCTGACAGAGCTTGAGAGGATCTACAGAGAAGAATGGGAGAAACTCCCCAAATACAGGTATGCCAAGTTGTAGAGTAATACCCAAGAAGACTCGGCTGTAATCGCTGCCAAAGTTGCTTCAACAAAGGACTGAGTAAAGGGTCTGAATACTTATGTAAATGTAATATTCCAGTTCTTATTTTTTATAAATTTGCAAAATATTCTAAAAAACATTTGTTTCTTTGTCATTAGGGTATATTGTGTGTAGATTGATGAGGGAAATAAAACTGTAACCTAACAAAATGTGAAAAAGGGGTCTAAATACTTTCCGAAGGCACTGTAAATATCTTGTATTGTACTTGTAATGTACAGTATGTGTCTCAGGTGTGACGATGAGCATCCATTGTGTGTGCATGCTTCTATCTTGTTAAAATTGAATGATTGATCCTAAAATTTCATTTGACGACAGTTATTTTTTTTGTTTGAGGTGCAGTCGCCTGGGGGAAGGTGCTGGTAAGAGGGAAGTGGCCATGTGACGGGTTTAGTTTGTAACTATTTGAGAGAATATTGTTTATTTATCTTGAATTGAAGTTGAATTAATATTTTGTTAGATCTTCCCTCGACTGCACCAAAACCTGTATTTTTGGTTGTTTGGTTTTGCAAGGGCTTTCCTCCTCTTCGTCTGAGTAGCGAGAAGGATCGGAGGACCAATGCGCAGCGTGGTACGTGTCCATATCGTTTATTTTAAAACATAAACTGAACACTAAGAAATACAAAACAATAAATGTGAACATGAACGAAAACCGAAACAGTACCGTGTGGTGACAAACACATACACGGAAACAAACACCCACAAACCAACAGTGAAACCCAGGCTACCTAAGTATGATTCTCAATCAGGGACAACTAACGACACCTGCCTCTGATTGAGAACCATACTAGGCCAAAACAGAAACCCAACCTAGAAACACAAAACATAGAATACCCACCCAACTCACGTCCTGACCAGCTAAAAACAAAGAAATAACACAAGAACTACTAGGGTCAGAACGTGACAGGTTTGTTGCTTTTATTAATTATGTACTGTTATGACCTCCTTTTTGACCAGGCTGAGAACTTGCAGCCTGTTGTTGACTTATTTATTTTGCCACTCAACTCAAACTTGAAGAACTTGTAAATAATACAGTGGTCTAAGGCACTGCATCTCAGTGCAAAAGGTGTCACTACAGTCCCAGGTTCAAATCTAGGCTGTTTCACATCCGTCTGTGATTGGGAGTCCCATAGGGTGGCGCACAATTGGCCCAGCGTCGTTGGGGTTTGGCCAGGGTAGGCCATCATTATAAATAAGAATTTATTCTTTACTGACTTGCCTAGGTAAGTAAAGGTTACATTTAAAAATAAGCTCAGCCTGGGGTGGTGTAGCATGGCATTGTGACATATGGTTATGTTATATATACAGTATGTTATGATCCATTTTTATATAATTGTAATTCAATTTAAATATATATTTACATATATTGAAACTAATCTCTGGTTGTCGTTTCACTTTTGGTCATCTTGTCTTCAACAACTCTCCATCATAAAATAAGTAAATTACAGTAGGCCTATAACAGTGAAATTACTTATTTTCTACAGTAGAGAGCTGAAATGAGGTGCACAGTACATTCTACAGATATTACTGTACATATTATTAAAGAATACAGCTGGACACAGCTACACAACAGTGCCACTGTGTGGCAGTAAACTGGGCACAACATCTCCCACCAGAGTTAATTCAGTTCCCTTTCAGTTCCTGTTAATTTAAGTGTCGCATTTGTTATGGTCATCCTTTATGTAGTACTAGGCTGCTGGATGGTGGTCTCTGTAAGACTGTAACCTTGTTGACTTGACGCTGGGACAGTTTTCCTGTAGGGGAAAGTTGTTATGGATCAGACATATCATTTAATAAACTTGGTATATTGTCTTTATTTTCTACTGGAGATTCTCTGTTTTGGTTGATAATGTTTTCTGTTTCCACTAAACACATCAGATGGAAGACTACAATACAGTTAATAGACAATATAAAGTTATACTGTATATATCAAATGAAAAGAAAACTCTCAAGGGTACAGGAGTTGTAGAATTATATACAGTGCAAACCAATACATACAGAGATTACAGATCACATCACTGTATTTGTAGCTTTATCACTCACCTCCTAATGCAAGCCACTGTTATAATGATGATCAGTGTCAGAGCGATGGGGATCCCCACTGGCACCACCAACCTCCACAATATGGAGGACTGGCCATTTACTGCAGAGAATAAACTACTGTAAGCTCTATAGGCCAGGGATAGCTTCACACTCGTGTACATACTGTCATTTGTTTCAATGGAAAATGCACAATAACAGGTGGCATAATCGTGATGTTTTATTACAGACTAGACTACAAATAATGTATATGTTCAATGCATCCTCTTGTACCTACCTTTCCCCACAGTCATGGTTACAGTATAGCTCTGTGATCCATGCTTGTTCATCGCTACACAGCAGTACTGCCCACTGTCCTCAAGGCTGATGTTAGTGATGCTGTAACTCTGCCCTGACCCTCTCAGTGAAGCTTGGGATTCTGTCCTCTGAAGCCAGGTGTAGCGCTCTACTGCAGGGTTGGCATCACTGCTGCAGGACAGAGTCACAGAGCTGCCCATCACTACCTCCCCAAAAGGATTGACTGACACAGATGTGTTCTTTGGAGCATCTGAAGGCAGAGAAAGGTAAAAAACAACAACTTTATTTTACAGTATAGTTTCCTATATTTGGGTAACAATGAGAGATGTCTGGTATATACTAACCTGTCAAAGAGCGTCCCAAAAAAACTCATGACAAATATTGTTAATGATTCATTCATTGTCTGTGATTGTGATTTCAAAGTACTTACACTGGACATTAATAGACAACGCTGAGGAGTAGATTGGTTTATTAGTGGTCAGGGCCTCACAGTAGTAGTTTCCACTGTCTGTTGTGCTGATATTGGTGATGGTCATCATCTGTCTCTTATCACCAGCCGTGGAGCCTCCAGTCTGGTACCAGGTGTAGCCCTCCACTGGAGTGTGGGCAGTACTACAGCAGAATAACGTCACTGAGCTGCCCTCAACAACATCACCAGCGGGACTGAGGGACACTGCTACTTCACTGGAATTATCTGAAAGTAGACAAGAGATGTGTAAGCAATTTTCTTATTTATTAAACCAGGTAAGACAGTTAAGAACAAATTCTTATTTACAATGACGGCCTACCCCGGCCAAACCCGGACAACGCTGGGCCAATTGTGCGCCACCCTATGGAACTCCCAATTCAAACCAGGGACTGTAGTGACGCCTCTTGCACTGAGATGCAGTGCCTTAGACCGCTGCGCCACTCGGGAGCCCAATAAGACATACCAGACAGATAACAGGACAGGGCACATCAGATTATTTGTCTATTCCTGTTTTAAATGGAAATACACTGAAATGTATATCCATATGTTGTTGTGTTTGTAGTGGTGGCTGTCTGGGCATTATTATGAGTCAGAGGCGGCGGGGTGGTCACCCAAAGGACGATTCCATACCGACAGTCAAGACCATGTGACTTCCTGCTACAATTCCGCAATTTTTGCATACAGTCTTTGTGGTCGTAGGGCATACCATCAGGTTTTAAAGTACAATAACTTCTTAGTTACAAGGGAGCTCTCACTGTTGTTGTCAACAGCTGGTACTGTACATACAGATATCAATAGCATTGTCATTATTACTCAGAAAGACTTTCAGTAAGTTAATGAGAAAATTAGTAAATATTAAGACATTAACAAACTTTCTGAGGAACTGTAAGAACACTATGAGAGTCTCTCTGAATCATGTGATCATACTGAAACAAGGAAGCAATGGCTCCTCTCCTCAGAGTGACTCAGAAATGATGGTGACATCCATTTCATTGGAACCTATGAGGCTTGTGGTCAGACCTGATCTCTGTGCAGACAGCTCTCCTATTCTCATGAGTCAAATAGTTACACACTAAATGTACAGTACCAGTCAAAAGTTTGGACACACCGATTCATTCAAGGGTTTTTATGTTTACTATTTTCTACATTGTAGAATTATAGTGAATACATAAATCTATGAAATTACACATATGGAATAGTGTTAAACAAATCAAATATATTTGAGATTTGAGATTCTTCAAAGTAACCAGCCTTGATGACAGCTTTGCACACTCTTGGCATTCTCTCAACCAGCTTCAAAAGGTAATCACCTGGAATGCATTTCCATTAATGGGTGTGCATTGTTAAAAGTTCATCAGTGGAATTTCTTTCCTTCTTAATGTGTTTGAGCCAATCAGTTGTGTTGTGACAAGGTAGGGGTGGTTTACAGAAGATAGCCCTATTTGGTAAAATACCAAGTCCATATTATGGCAAGAACAGCTCAAATAAGCAAAGAGAAATGACAGTCCATCATTACTTTAAGACATGAAGGTCAGTCAATCCGGAACATTTGAAGAACTTTGAAAGTTTCTTCAAGTGCAGTCGCAAAAACCATCAAGCGCTATGATGAAACTAGCTCTCATGAGGACCACCACAGGAAAGGAAGACCCAGAGTTACCTCTTCTGCAGAGGATAAGTTCATTAGAGTTACCAACCTAAGAAATTCCAGCCCAAATAAAATAAATAAATAAATTAGTGGGACTATCATTTGTTTTTTTTAACAGGACAATGACCCAACACACTTCCAGGCTGTGTAAGAACTATTTGACCAAGGAGGGTGATGGAGTTCTGCATCAGATGACCTGGCCTCCACAATCACCCGACCTCAACACAATTGAGATGGTTTGGGATGAGTTGGACAGCAGAGTGAAGGAAAAGCAGCCAACAAATGCTCAGCATATGTGGGAACTCCTTCAAGATTGTTGGAAAAGCATTCCAGGTGAAGCTGGTTGAGAGAATGCCATGTGCATAGCCATCATCAAGACAAAAGGTGGCTACTTTGAAGAATCTAAAATATATTTTGATTTGTTAAACACTTTTTTTGTTACTACATGATTCCATATGTGTTATTTCATAGTTTTGATGTCTTCACTATTATTATACTATGTATAAAATAGTAAAAATAAATAAAAACCCTTGAATGAGTAGTTGTGTCCAAACTTTTGACTGGTACTGTTACTGGTACTGGTAATGTACAGGAAACAACCTTGACTGCTGATATTAAATGTTTGTGTTTTCAACATGTAACGATGCATTACAGCATCCCTGCATTACAGTAACGCAACATTTTTTTAAACACAAGACAACACTAAACAATACATTAATTGCACTCTATTGGTGACAAACGGTGCCCACAAACTGTTGGGGCCTACGTAAAGCTGGAGTGAATCCTTACCAGAGGCTGCGATACGATTAATTCAGCCTCATTTACTGCCTTAAAAAAAAAAACAGCTGATATGGCTGACTTGCTTAAACAAATGTGGTTTCTACTGACAATTGAGATGTACAAACTATGGCATAAGGGAACGATGATCGGATAAGAGGCAATCCGTAATTTCGATTAAGACATTAATGAGCGAGCTAAGATGGACGTAGTCAATATAGCTATTTGTTCAGCACTTTTGAAATGTACAGATACAGAATTCAGAACATGGGCCGTTCTTACAGTATTCTCCCTGTACACCAAGTTAGAACCGAAGGATAAATAAAGGGGCAAATAAGTAGACAATGAATGCTCTTACAATATTCAATGATGTGCACCACCAAGTCAGAACAGGTGGCTAAGTTATCAGCTGAGCCTTGTCTGGCAGAGAAACAGTTCATTCAGCCTAATTTACTGCCTTTTAAAAAACATAGCTAATATGTTTAACTTGCTTAAACAAATCTAGTTTCTTCTGACAATTGAGATGTACAAACTATGGCATAAGAGGCAATCCATAATGAACTGTTTCTCTGCCAGACAAGGCTCAGCTGATGTAGCAATAGTAAGGTGTTGGGACTGCTGTTGGGACTCTGCTGTCGGGACAGCTTTATGTAGGCCAGTTTGTTGGCACGGTTTGTCACCGTTGTCGTGAAAATAATGTATTGTTTAGTGCTGTTTATTGTTATTTATTTTTTGCCCAACCAAGATTTACATGCTAAAATCGCCACTGTATACTGTAGCTAAGAAAGTAATACAACGTGTATGTTTTGTAGTAAACTGTTAGTAGCCCATGTACCTCACCCTAATAATTTGGTCCCTTTCCCCTCATAACTTAGCCACCTGTTCTGACTTGGAAGTGCACATCATTGAATATTGTAAGAGCTTTCATTGTCTACTTATATGCCCCTTTATTTATCATTCGGTTCAAACTTGGTGTACAGTACTTTTGAAACGTACAGTGACAGAATTCAGAACATCGGCAGTATACATATCTTCCTGGCATATTACATAATTTATGCAGCAGCACAGAAGACATTTTTGGACTCACCTTGTTGTTCTGTGCTCACTAGTCATCATACTTTGTCATCAAAGTCTGCCATTCTCTGGATTTTTGGTGCTTTCAAGACAATTGTGTATGTATAACTTTAGACCGTCCCCTCGCCCATACCCGGGCGCGAACCAGGGACCCTCTGCACACATTAACAACAGTCACCCACAAAGCATCGTTACCCATCACTCCACAAAAGCCGCGGCCCTTGCAGAGCAAGGGGAACTACTACTTCAAGGTCTCAGAGCAGGTGACGTCACCGATTGAAACGCTATTTAGCGCACACCGCTAACTAAGCTAGCTGTTTCACATCCGTTACATATGTAGTTCTGTCCTTGAGCTGTTCTTGTCTATTAATTTTTATGCATTATGTCATGTTTCATGTTTTGTGTGGACCCCAGGAAGAGTAGCTGCTGCTTTTGCAATAGCTAATGGGGATCCTAATAAAATGCCAAAAATACCAACTGGAAACTCCAAAAAAAGAAAGTTGAATCATGATGTCAGTGAATCATGACGTCAGTGATCTTCAGGTCTTAGCTCTAGAAAGAGGCCCGAGTTCCGGATTTACAATTCTGACCTGGATGAGAGTTCAAAACGTATTTTCCCAGTCGTAGCTTGTATTTCCCCGACTTCTGAGTTGTCTTGAACTCACTAAAGTCAGATTTTGCAGTTCCGAGTTAAGTTGTTTTGAGCGTGGTAAAAATCATGCTTCATTAACAACATGGCCAATGTTGAAAGTTTATTATTTTAAACTAGGAAAAGAGACCCTTAATCTTAGACTTGGGACCACACATCCACTTCACTGAATAGCAGGCTAATGATTGCTTTGCAATGCTTGCAGTTAGCCACTGATTGCTTCCAAACAACTTATTGTTGAATTTGCCAATGAGCACCGATACGTTTTATCTATAATTTATCTTCACATGACAAGGATTAAAAAGGATTTGCCAGTAGATTGTCGACTTGATTCATGATGAAGACTGCTTATCTAGCTTGCTAGCTAAGATTTCGAAAGTATTATGTTGACATGATCAGTCCAATCAAAGCATCGGTAGATATAACGTGATTTGACGTAATTCTATCTGTGGCCAATGACCTTGAGCCTTCTTGGATGAGCACTTCTAATGTAAATCTGTGGCAGCACCCAGGGGGCATGAATTTTCGAGCTCTCCCATGTAGATTTTGTTGTGACATAGTGTCCCCATGAGTGACAGAACACTGAGCCAAGAGAACATTACTAACCCCTATGCTCTGTATTTTACGCTGCCTGCCCCACCACCACAGAAAGCACTGAGCTAGGCTGAAACACCTGCATTTTGGAGCTGCCTTACTCAAGAAAGCAAAAAAGAGACCATGTCTGTATGAGGCTTTATTAACTCAATGTGACTTTATTAACTCGCCACTGGTCAGTTGCTATCTACATATAATCATTGACCACAAGGCATATTTACACAAAATAAGTGTCAAAAAAACATATAATAAGCACTGTGGTCTTACCTGCCACTAGCAGGGTTACTCCAAGCTGTCCAGGAGGCTTCTCCACTGGGTGGTTGGTGATAAAATAGAAGACGTATGTCCCGCTATCAGACCTCCTCAGATCAGAGATCCTCAGGGAGCAGTTCCTTGTTCCTTCCTTCCCCAGGTATTCCACTCTGCCCTGGGAGGTTGGCTCAGGGAAGATGCCCTGGCTATGGTACACGTACCTGGGGGTGATGCAGCGGCTCTGGTCCCGGCACCACATCTCAGACAGCACCCTGTAGGGCTGAGGGTAGTCGTAGGAGCAGGGGAGGACCACAGACGAGCCGGCCACGGCACACAGGGGAGCGGAGGGGACACGCACAGCCCAGTCACTACAGAGGACACCCACACAGCAGCCTGGGATACAAGGAATGAATGAATATGATTTACAATACAATACTTGGTATGTCTATTCACATACCATGCTAAAAGTGTGCTGCGTATGATAATGATGAATATGATGTCAGTCTTACCTTGCAGGATAAGTGAGAGCAGCCTCATCCAGCCAGTCTGGAAGACTCCCAAAGCCATCTCTGACGCTCCCCCACTCACTGTCCTTCTTTACATTAGCAGCGAAGACCTCGACAGTGTCTGTCTTTCTGTCTGTCACTCACTTCTCTTTTTCCTAACTAGGAACTGGTCAAGGATATTGAGAAACAAAAATAGACGTGTAGAAAAGCATTGACATTATAAGCCTGCAACAAAAAGTCAAGGCACTGTTGCTGGCTTATAATGTCACTGTCTCTAAACAAGCCAGAGCTTGTTTTTGGTCCTGTCTATTTAGACCTTGTTCACAATGAGCATCCATTATAGGCAGATCTATGCCTACAGACCTGTCTAGTTCCAGTCTTATCCCAGCCCCATGTTTACACCCTATTGTTTAGACATTAATGTTTCACTGTCCTGCACTGTCCATTAAGCTCCTGTGGCATGGTGTAAGCCTCGGACTGGCCTACCCATGCCTCAACTTCAATGCACTTTGGTCTATCGCCTCGAACATTAGCTAAACTTAACACATACATGTGAAACTAGGAAACGGTAAATCAATTGAATGGGTTGTTAACGGTTACACTTGACTCACCATGGTCATTAAAAACAAAAGGGCTTTAACTCTGTGCTCTGCTCTGCAGGTGCCATTTGACCGATATCTCATGACGTCACCTGTGTGCTACCTTGACCGTTTCTAAAAGGCAATGAGCGCAGAACAAGTCAAACTGCTGAGCTGTCTTGTTTTTACCGGAAAAACAACTGTGTAAATACATTGGTAGCTACACGTTTTATCTATCGGAAATGATATTTTATTCTCAGTTTTGAACGGAGAACTGTTTTCTTTCATAGAAGGGGAGAAAGTGAGGAACGTTTTCTTTTCGTACTCTTTTGTAGGCATACAACCACTTGTCGAAGTATTGGGAATATCTATGGTGGAGTTTACAGCCTATTCATACTGCTACCCCGGAGGGAACAGCGAGCCTCGAGAGTAATCGCCGAGATTGTAACTTCATTTTTTCACGCTTGACTTGACAAGAAGTCATACACCTGTTGCAAAAGAGAGGTTAGTACTCTGAAAGTGGTATGGATTTTGAGTAACCTACTAACGTTACTCTGTCATTTTAAAGTATGTGAGTTGTTTTTGATCATGAAAATACATATGGAAAAGTAACAGTTACATTCTGTCCAGTGTTCACGTCTAATGGTGATTGTTATGAGTTTCTCGATATGAAAGGTATGTAGGCCTAATCATTCTATGCTGGATGGTAGGCCTATTGGTAGCTAGCTAGTATGCATACTGAGGAGAAACAGCATATCCAAATTCTGTGGTAAATTACAATATAGCTACCCCTGATCAGTAGCGACATGTTTATTACACATTTATTCCATAGAAAAATGTCGATTTCCCCTTCAGCCTGGACTATTAGTCAAATCTGCTAAAAACAACTCACTTTGCCCTTTGGTTTATTTAACTTGTTTAACCCACCTCTCTCCAGTCAAAAAGTTTATTAACGTTCATGTTCCGTGCTATCTATTTATATAGGCTGTGAATAAGACTGGGTGGCAAATTGACCATCACAGGAGCTGTGAAGCAGGGCCACTCTGAACTTCAGCTAACTCTTTTCATTTTCAACTTTTGAGCAAGAAAAAATGACTGAGAAAAAGAACGGTGAGTGTTCCACACACATCCAGACATTGTGCTTGCCACATATTTTCCCTCTATATTTGACATCAGACATCAGCGTTAAAGATTAATAGAACTGGCCACTGCTTGCTGTTTGATGGGGTAAGCTACCTTTTGTGGTGTCGAGTTTGTGATCTAGATTAGGAACCTTTTAAATATATATTTTTTCATACAGTCTATTTTTGCCGAAGATCTTTCAAATAATTTTGCTTTTATAAAAGGACACACACTCTTAGAAAAAAGGTGCTATCTAGAACTTAAAAGGATTATTTTGCTGTGCCCATAGGGGAACCCTTTGAAGATCACTTTTTGGTTCCAGGTAGAACCCTATGGGTTCTATGTAGTAACCTTTCCCCAGAGGGTTCTACATGGAACCCAAAAGTGTTCTACCTGGAACCTAAAAGGGTTTTCCAATGGGGACAGCCAAAGAACCCTTTAGAAACCCATTTTTCTAAGAGTGGAGTGATACTTTATCCATGCATCTTTGATTCTATATTTATTATTATCTATAACACAAGGAACTTCTTTTATTATCTAATTGTTGAGTCTAGAGTTATTTCTGAATGGAGAACATTATCCTTCACCATTATCAATCATTTAACAATGTTTACTAAATCCAGTGGGTTCTAGCATTGCTTTACATTGAAACATATAATCTGTCAGAGAGATGCTCACCAGGACTCTCTGACAGATTCTATGTTTCAATGTAAAGCCATTGTCAAACCCGAGTCACCATCCAATGAACAACATCTCAGTTTCCTTCTGAGTTGATCCTGTACAGTGTAGCTGAAACAGTTACAGCATGACTGGTGATTGTTGTGTTGTCTGGGTTTGTTTTGGTCTGGGTTGAGGTGTGGGCTCAGGTGTACAACACTGTGGTCTCTATCTGTGGTTTAGTTGCTGATTTGTGGCATTCCATGACTCATTGATTGATGTGTGAGACATTTTAGTCACAGTTCAGAAACATATGAAACTTTATGAAATTGTCTTTCTATTGTGAAATGAGGCAGAATACCATTTTCCTGAGAGAGACACAAGGGAATGAACTAGGCCTTTCACCTTATGTATCTCCCTTCAGCAAAGGATATGTGTATTTCCCACACACAGATTGTACTCAGGTAGAGGCTAAAACAATAGCAGGGCTTGTTCTCCAGCTCCAGGCCTGTGACTCCAGAATCCACTGGAGTGGGTTTAGGAAATGTGGGGCTTTATTGGAACCAGCAGCTGGAATACTGGAAGGGAGACTGGCCTGAGATAAAGTTATGTCAATAGCATCTGTGGTCCCTTCCTCACCCCTGTCATTACTGAGAGTCATGCGCAGGAACAATAACACATTTATCTATTGATACGGCCTCACAGGACATAGGTGGATGGGTTTGGGATGGGTTTTGTAGTCATGGAAAGTGTTTGTTATCAGTAGAATGTCTCCTCAAAATCAACAAGGTTGAGAATCGCTTTTGTACAGAGAAGGAATGTTCTAATTTAAATCTGTAGTGCAGGGTTCTGCAATGTGACTGGGTATGAAGGGTTCTGCTCTCTAGACCATACCTGTTTCAAACAATCAACTAATCATGGTCTTCATGCGTGTTAGTGCTGGGTTGGAACAAAAGCCAGCACACCCATGAGCCAGTGTATCATGGCTCCAGACTGATATCTGGAAAAGCCCTTGAATCAGCAGCCTATAACATGTGCTGAGTCAGGGCTCTCTGCGGTTGCCATAGGTGACTGCACCAAAAGAGTCAATTTTATTATATAATGTACAGTCATCTCACTAACATAGCTTCACTGTATGTTATGCAGATCAACTGTGTGTTTTATTGGTGTCTCTGAGGAATCTTTGGCCTGATCTGCTAACTATCTCTCTCAAAGAGTGCAGTGTATAAAGTCAGAAAATCTGCTGTCTCATTCACTGCCTTTCACCAAGGGAGTATCCCAAGGCTCGATCCTAGGCCCCACACCCTTCTCAGTTTACATCAACAACATAGTTCAGGCAGTAGGAAGCTCTCTCATCCATTTACAGTATATGCAGATGATACAATCTTATACCCAGCTGGCTCCTCCCTGGATTTTCTATTAAATACTCTACAACAAAGTTTTCTTAGTTTTCAACAAGCTTTCCAACTACCCTTAACCTTGTTCTGAACACCTCCAAAACAAAGGTCATGTGGTTTGGTAAGAAGAATGCCAATCTCCCCACAGGTGTGATAACTACCTCTGAGGGTTTAGAGCTTGAGGTAGTCACCTCATACAAGTACTTGGGAGTATGGCTAGACGGTACACTGTCCTTCCCTCAGCACATATCAAAGCTGCAGGCTAAAGTTAAATCTAGACTTGGTTTCCTCTATCGTAATCGCTCCTCTTTCACCCCAGCTGCCAAACTAACCCTGATTCCAATGACCATCCTACCCATGCTAGATTACGGAGACATCATTTATAGATCGGCAGGTAAGGGTGCTCTCGAGCTTCTAGATGTTCTTTACCACTCGGCCATCAGATTTGCCACCAATGCTTTTTATAGGACACATCACTGCACTCTATCATCCTCTGTAAACCGGTCATCTCTGTGTACCCGTCGCAAGACCCACTGGTTGATGCTGATTTATAGGCCTCACTCCCCCCTTTCTGAGATATCTACTGCAGCCCACATATTCCACATACAACACCCGTTCTGCCAGTCACATTCTGTTAAAGGTCCCCAAGCACACACATTCCTGGGTTGCTTGTCTTTTCAGTTTGCGGCAGCTAATGACTGTAACGAGCTGCAACAAACACTCAAACTGGACAGTTTTATCTTAATCTCTTCCTTCAAAGACTCAATCATGGACACTCTTACTGACAGTTGTGGCTGCTTTGTGTGATGTATTGTTGTCTCTACCTTCTTGCCATTTGTGCTGTTGTCTGTGCCCAATAATGTTTGTACCATGTTTTATGCTGCTACCATGTTGTGTTGCTACCATGTTGTTGTCATGTGTTGCTACCATGCTGTGTTGTCGTTTATTTTCAGCGAACTTAACATGTGTAAATATTTGTATGAACCTAGCAAGATTCAACAACTGAGACATAAACTGAACAAGTTCAACAGACATGTGACTAACAGAAATGGAACAATGTGTCCCTGAACAAAGGGGGGGGGGGATCAACATCAAAAGTAACAGTCAGTATCTCGTGTGGCCACTATCTGCATTAACTTCTTGGTGACAGGGGGGCAGTATTGGGTAGCTTGGATGAATAAGGTGCCCAAAGTAAACTGCCTGCTACTCTGTCCCAGATGCGAATATATGCATGTTATTAGTAGTATTGGATAGAAAACACTCTGAAGTTTCTAAAACTGTTTGAATGATGTCTGCGAGTATAACAGAACTCATATGGCAGGCGAAGACCTGAGATAAATCCAACCAAGAAGTGGGAAATCTGAGGCTTGTAGTTTTTTTAAACTCAGTGGGATATTGGTTATGTTGCACTTCCTAAGGCTTCCAATAGATGGCAAGAGTCTTTAGAACTTTGTTTGAGGATTCTACTGTGAAGTGGGGCCGAATGAGAGAGGAATAAGCCAGGTGTCTGGCAGATTGCCACAGGCTCTGAGGCGCAGTTACGAGAGAGTTAGCTCTCGTTCCATTGCTTTTCTACAGACATAGGAATTCTCCGGTTGGAACATTATTGAAGATTTATGATAAAAACATCCTAAAGATTGATTCTATACTTAGTTTGACAAGTTTCTACTGGCTGTAATGGAACTTTTTGAACTTTTCATCCGACGTTCGGCAGGACCTGAACGCGCTTTTGGATTTGTTTACCAAACGCCCTAACAAAAGAAGCTATTTGGACTAGAGGTCGATCGATTATGATTTTTCAACGCCGATACCGGTATCGATTATTGGAGGACCAAAAAAGCCAATACCGATTAATCGGCCGATTTATAAAAAAAAATGTATTTGTAATAATGACAATTACAACAATACTGAATGAACACTTATTTTAACTTAATATAATACATCAATAAAATCAATTTAGCCTCAAGTAAATAATGAAACATGTTCAATTTGGTTTAAATAATGCAAAAACAAAGTGTTGGAGAAGAAAGTAAAAGTGCAATATGTGCTATGTAAGAAAGCTAACGTTTCAGTTCCTTGCTCAGAACATGAGAACATATGAAAGCTGGTGGTTCCTTTTAACATGAGTCTTCAATATTCCCAGGTAAAGAGGTATAACAGTATAGCTTCTATCCCTCTCCTCGCTCCTCCCTGGGCTCGAACCAGCAACACAACGATAACAGCACGTGCTAGTTACACCAGCCTCAGGAATTATAGGACTATTTCCCTCTATACCATTTGTATTTAATTAACCTTTGACTATTGGATGTTCTTATAGGCACTTTAGTATTGCCAGTGTAACAGTACAGCTTCCGTCCCTCTCCTCGCTCCTCCCTGGGCTCGAACCAGCAACACAACGACAACAGCCACCATCCTAGCAGTGTTACCCATGCAGAGCAAGGGGAACAACTACTAGAAGGCTCAGAGTGAGTGACGTTTGAAACGCTATTAGCGAGCGCTAACTAGCTAGCCATTTCACTTCGGTTACATCAGCCTCATCTCGGGAGTTGATAGGCTTGAAGTTATAAACAGCGCAATGCTTGACGCACAATGAAGAGCTGCTGGCAAAACGCACGAAAGTGCTGTTTGAATGAATGTTTACGCACCTGCTGTTGCCTACCACCGCTCAGTCAGATACTTCGATACTTGTATGCTTGCATGCTCAGTCAGATTATATGCAACGCAGGACACGCTAGATAATATCTAGTAATATCATCAACCATGTGTAGTTAACTAGTGATTATGATTGATGGTTTTTTATAGGATAAGTTTAATGCTAGCTAGCAACTTACCTTGGCTTACTGCATTTGCGTAACAGGCAGTCTCCTTGTGGAGTGCAACGAGAGAGAGGCAGGTCGTTATTGCGTTGGACTAGTTAACTGTAAGGTTGCAAGATTGAATCCCCCGAGCAGACAAGGTGAAAATCTGTCGTTCTGCCCCTGAACGAGGCAGTTAACCCACCGTTCCTAGGCCGTCATTGAAAATAAGAATGTTGTTCTTACCTCTTGAAACTATGGGGCACTATTTTCATTTTTGAAAAAATAACGTTCCCAAAGTAAACGGGCTATTTCTCAGGACAAGATGCTAGAATATGCATATAATTGACAGCTTAGGATAGAAAACACTCTAAAGTTTCCAAAACTGTAAAAATATTGTCTGTGAGTATAACAGAACTGATATTGCAGGCGAAAGCCTGAGAAAAATCCAATCAGGAAATGACCCTTATTTTGAAGCCCCTGTCTTTCTATGCATCCCTATTGCAAATTGAAAGGGATATAAACCAGATTCCTTTTTCTATGGCTTCCCTAATGTGTCTACAGCCACTAGACATAGTTTCAGGCTTTTATTTTGAAAAATGAGCGTGAACGACAACATTGCGTCAGTGGTCAGGTGGTGGCTCTCAGAGTGATTTGTGCGTAATAGACAAAGGCGGCCATTGTTCCTCTCGCTCCTACTGAAAAGCCAATTGTCCCGGTTGATATATTATTTAATAGATATTTGAAAAACACCTTGAGGATTGATTATAAAAAACGTTTGCCATGTTTCTGTCGATATTATGGATCTAATTTGACCGCAATTTCCGGTGGATTTCTCAACAAAACGTGGACAAGAAATGGAGGTATTTCGGCTATAAAAATAATCTTTATGGAACAAAAGGAACATTTGCTGTCTAACTGGGAGTCTCGTGAGTGAAAACATCCGAAGCTCATCAAAGGTAAACAATTTAATTTGATTGCTTTTCTGATTTTCGTGACCAAGCTTCCTGCTGCTAGGCCGTCATTGAAAATAAGAATGTTGTTCTTACCTCTTGAAACTATGGGGCACTATTTTCATTTTTGAAAAGATAACGTTCCCAAAGTAAACAAGCTATTTCTCAGGACAAGATGCTAGAATATGCATATAATTGACAGCTTAGGATAGAAAACACTCTAAAGTTTCCAAAACTGTAAAAATATTGTCTGTGAGTATAACAGAACTGATATTGCAGGCGAAAGCCTGAGAAAAATCCAATCAGGAAATGACCCTTATTTTGAAGCCCCTGTCTTTCTATGCATCCCTATTGCCCATTGAAAGGGATATCAACCAGATTCCTTTTTCTATGGCTTCCCTAATGTGTCTACAGCCACTAGACATAGTTTCAGGCTTTTATTTTGAAAAATGAGCGTGAACGACAACATTGCGTCAGTGGTCAGGTGGTGGCTCTCAGAGTGATTTGTGCGTAATAGACAAAGGCGGCCATTGTTCCTCTCGCTCCTACTGAAAAGCCAATTGTCCCGGTTGATATATTATTTAATAGATATTTGAAAAACACCTTGAGGATTGATTATAAAAAACGTTTGCCATGTTTCTGTCGATATTATGGATCTAATTTGACCGCAATTTCCGGTGGATTTCTCAACAAAACGTGGACAAGAAATGGAGGTATTTCGGCTATAAAAATAATCTTTATGGAACAAAAGGAACATTTGCTGTCTAACTGGGAGTCTCGTGAGTGAAAACATCCGAAGCTCATCAAAGGTAAACAATTTAATTTGATTGCTTTTTTTGATTTTCGTGACCAAGCTTCCTGCTGCTAGCTGGACATAATGCTATGCTAGGCTATCGATAAACTTGCTTTGGCTGTAAAGCATAATTTCAAAATCAGAGATGACAGGGTGATTAACAAAAGGCTAAGATGTGTTTCACTATATTTCACTTGTGATTTCATGAATATGAATATTTTCTAGTAATATTTTTTGGCCGTTGCGCTATGTTAATTAGTGTAGTTTATGACAATTCTCCCGGATCCGGGATGGGTAGTTCTAAGAGGTTTTAACTGACTTGCCTAGTTAAATAAAGCTATATATATATATATATATATATATAATTTTTTTCATCGGCAAACCGGCTTCCAAAAATACTGATTTCCGATTGTTATGAAGACTTGAAATCGGCCCTAATTAATCAGCCATTCCGATTAATCGGTCAACCTCTAATTTGGACATAAATGATGGACATTATCGAACAAAACAAACAGTTATTGTGGAACTGCGATTCCTGGGAGTGCATTCTGATGAAGATCATCAAAGGTAAGTGAATATTTATAATGCTATTTCTGACTAATGTCGACCACCCAATATGGCGGATATCTTTTTGGCTGCTTTGTTGTCTGAACGCTGTACTCAGATTACTGCATGGTTTGCTTTTTCCGTAAAGTTTTTTTGAAATCTGACACAGCGGTTGCTTGCAACGAGCAATCCCGGATACGGATTCACAAATGAAATTAAATAAATATATTCAAACACAAGCTTAGCCTTTTGTTAACAACACTGTCATCTCAGATTTTCAAAATATGCGTTACAGCCAATGCTAGACAAGCATTTGTGTAAGTTTATCATGGCATAATGCTATGCTAGGCTCTGCTGGCAGCAGGCAACATTTTCACAAAAATAAGAAAATCAACCAAATTAAATAATTTACCTTTGAAGAACTTTGGATGCTTTCACTCAGGAGACTCCCAGATAGATAGCAAAATGTTCCTTTTTTCCAAAAATATTATTTTTGTAGGCGAAATAGCTCCCATTTGTTCATCATGCTTGGCTGAGAAATCGACCGGAAAATGCTACTATTACAACGCCGAACTTTTTTCAAAATTAGCTCCATAATATCGACAGAAACACGGCAACGTTGTTTAGGATCCATCCTCAAGGTGTTTTTGACATATATATTCGATAATATATCCACCGAGGCAATTGGTTTCTCATAAGAAGCGATTGGAAAAATGGCTACCTCAGTATTTTACGCAAGATTTTCTGCGGGAGACACCATGTGACCACTTGCTAAATATGCTCCCTTACGGCTATTCTTCAATGGAAATGCGTAAAAAGACGTCACAATGCTGTAGACACCTTGGGGAATACGTGGAAAACGTAAGCTCATTTGTAGCTCATTCACAGCCATATAAGGAGTCATTGGCATGAGGCAGTTTCAAAAAATGCGGCACTTCCTGGTTGGATTTTTATCTGGGTTTCGCCTGTAACATCAGTTCTGTGGCACTCACAGACAATATCTTTGCAGTTTTGGAAACGTCAGAGTGTCTTCTTTCCAAAGCTGTCAATTATATGTATAGTCGAGCATCTTTTCGTGACAAAATATCTTGTTTAATACGGGAACGTTTTTCATCTAAAAATTTTAGTAGCGCCCCCTAATGCATAACTGGTTTTAAGGAGAAGTATATCTCTAATTTCATGTATTTGTATTGTTGTATTATTGTATGTATTAAGTACTGCAGTGCATATCCTCCTCATGGACTGCACCAGATTTTCCAGTTCTTGCTGTGAGATGTTCCTCCACTCTTCCACCAAGGCACCTGCAAGTTCCCGGACATTTATGTGGGGAATGGCCCTAGCCCTCACCCTCCAATCCAACAAGTCCTAGACGTGCTCAATGGGATTGAGATCCAGGCTCTTCGCTGGCCATGGCAGAACACTGACATTTCTGTCTTGCTTGAAATCACGCACAGAACGAGCAGTATGGCTGGTGGCATTGTCATGCTGGAGGATCATGTCAGAATGAGCCTGCAGGAAGGGTACCACATGAGGGAGGAGGATGTCTTCCCTGTAACACACAGTGTTAAGATTGCCTGCATTGACAACAAGCTCAGCACGATGATGCTGTGACACACCGCCCCAGACCATGACGGACCCTCCACCTCCAAATCAATCCCGCTCCGGAGTACAGGCATTAGTGTAACGCCCATTCCTTTGACAATAAACGCGAATCCGACCATCACCCCTGGTGAGACAAAACCGCGACCCGTCAGTGGAGAGCACTTTTTTCCAGTCCTGTCTGGGCCAGCGACGGTGGGTTTGTGCCCATAGGCGACGTTGTCCTCACCGGTGATGTCTGGTGAGGACCTGCCTTTACAACAGGCCTGCAAGCCCTCAGTCCAGCCTTTCTCAGCCTATTGCGGACAGTCTGAGCACTGATAGAGGGATTGTGCGTTCCTGGTGTAACTCGGTCAGTTGTTGTTGCCATCCTGTACCTGTCCCGCAGGTGCGATGTTCGGATGTACCGATCCTGTGCAGGTGTTGTTACACTTGGTCTGCCACTGTGAGGACAATCAGCTGTCCGTTCTGTCTCCCTGTAGCGCTGTCTTAGGTGTCTCACAGTACAGACATTGCAATTTATTGCCCTGGCCACATCTGCAGTCCTCATGCCTCCTTGCAGCATGCCTAAGGCACGTTCACTCGAGCAGGGACCCTGGGCATCTTTCTTTTGGTGTTTTTCAGAGTCAGTAGAAAGGCCTCTTTAGTGTCCTAAGTTTTTATAACTGTGACCTTAATTGCCTACCGCCGTTGTTGGTGGAAGAAGGTGAGGACCAAGGTGCAGCGTGGTATGTGTCCATATTTATTAGAATGAACACGGAAATAACAAAAATAACAAAGAGAAACGACCGAAAACAGTTCTGTCTGGTGCAGACACACAACAGAAAACAGAAAATAATCACCCACGAAACAGAATAGAAAACAGGCTACCTAAATATGGTTCTCAATCAGGGACAACGATTGACAGCTGCCCTTGATTGAGAACCATACCAGGCCAAACACAGAAATAGCAAATCATAGAAAAACTAACATAGACAACCCACCCAACTTACGCCCTGACCATACTAAAACAAAGACATAACAAAAGAGGTAAGGTCAGAACATGACAGTGTCTGTTAATGTTCCACAGGTGCATGTTCATTAATTGTTTATGGTTCATTTTACAAGCATGGGAAACATTGTTTAAACCATTTACATTGAAGATCTGTGAAGTTGTTCGGGTTTCTATGAATTATCTTTGAAAGACAGGGTCCTGATAAAGAGACGTTTCTGTTTTTGCTGGGTTTATATATATTTTTAATCCCAGTCCCCGCCCTGCAGGTGTCCTTTTGCCTTCTGGTAAACCGTCATTGTAAATACGAGTTTGTTCTTAACTGACTTGCCTAATTAAATAAAGGTTAAAAAAAAAGAAAACCGTACTGTATACAAAAGCCAAATAAAATGTTTCATCTTAAGAGCAACTGTACTTGATGTTTTTATTTTAACGCTCTCTCAGTAAAAACCCATGTATCTTATTGTTGATGCATGGTCCACACTGATTGACATTGGTGAGTAAGGGGGAAAAAGTGGAGGATTTCCCCATCACTCTGAAGAGTCATCAGCTGCCTGTAAACTGTGCCCATTTCCTGAGGTATTGAGTATAGACGGCAGACCCCATGGCCTTACAGAACCCCCAGTGTTTTCTCACTGAATTCCAGTCTCCCTCCTTTGTTTGCGATGTTGATTTTCCTCTCTTTTAATTGGCAGAGTATCAGGTTGATGCTCGTTTTCCTTGTATAAGATACAACGGGAAAGAGTGTTATGTTATTGATAAGAGACATGCTCATCCAGCAGGCTGTATCTGTACAAGCAGCTTTGGTGATCCAGGTAGTGGGTGGCAGGTAGCCTAGCGGTTAAGAGCTTTGGTAACCAAAAGGTCGCTAGTTCGAATCCCTGAGTCGACTAAGTAAAACATCTGTCTGTGCCATTGAGCAAGGCATTTAACCCTAATTGCTCCTGTAAGTCGCTCTGGATAAGAGCGTCTGCTAAATTATTAAAATGTAAACATTTGAAATATGGTGCAACTGTTAGTGTTGTTGGTGTCGAATGGTTGAATGATGTCTTCACTATCGGGCATGTATTGATGTGTGTATTTAGGAGATTGTTCTTAAGTGTCCATCAGACTGGTTTGTTGCCCACATAGCTAGGGTCACACGACCAGATCAGTAAAACGTCTTGGCCATATAGCATACATAAAGACTTGTGTATACTTACACAGTAAGAACAGACTTGTAGACCTGTGTATTACCTACAGAGCATTCTTATAGACGTGTGTTAGACCTGAGTTGGATCCACACACAGACAGTTGGTTTGTTTGAGTCAGGAACTTATCATGCCTTGCAGTCAGTGTCTCTGCTGGTCGGCTCTGCTGGTTTGGTCTGATGTGTGGCATGTCTCCACACAGGCTGGTGCTGGCTGGCCAGCCTGCAAGGTTAATGATCACTCCAGAACTCCACTCTCTGCACCTCAGATTCCTGTCTGCAAACACAGAAGATTTACGCATGCCACCTGTGTGTGTGTGTCTGTGTGTCTGTGTGTCTGTGTGTGTGTGTGTGTGTGTGTGTGTGTGTGTGTGTGTGTGTGTGTGTGTGTGTGTGTGTGTGTGTGTGTGTGTGTGTGTGTGTGTGTGTGTGTGTGTGTGTGTGTGTGTGTGCACATAAGTGTGTCTCACACGACTTAGGTTGTAAACGGTGCTTGATCAAGTGTGGCTTTGTTTTGGTTCAACCAAACTTGTAACAGTTAGTGACTGGTCAGTTCATGGATCTTTCATCATCATCAGCAATTTAATGTAATGAAATGACCTCTCATTCTGCCCAACCTTGTGTTCTAGCTAGGGACACAGTGACAATTTGTTGGGGCTTGAGATGGCACTGAAATCAAGCTTGCAGTTTGTTTTAGCTCTATGGAAATGGAGCAGACTTTGGACTATTGATCCTATTCATTTGTACTTTTTCAATGTGCCAATTTGCCAGTGTGTTATTAAGACACTCTCTCTTCCTTTTTACCTATCTGATTAAAACACTTTCACTTCTTCAAGATGTTCAAATGTTCATAAATGACCAGCAGGGTCAAATAATAATCACAGTGGTTATAGAGGGTGCAAGAGTCAGCACATCAGGAGTAAATGTCAATCAATCAATCACATTTATTTATAAAGCCCTTTTTACATCAGCAGTTGTCACAAATGCACCCCACCTAGGGACGGAATGGGAAAGCGCAAGCAAGCCAATGACTCAGCAACCTTAATAGGGTCAGAGAATCCCAGTGAAGAGAGGGGAGCCCTGCAGAGACAGCAAGGGTGGCTTGTCATTCCAGTGCCTTGTCGTTCACCTTCATACTCCTGGGCCAGACTACCTTCCGTGTGATGTTGAACGTAATGTTATGTTTTTGTGGTGTGTGTTGTTTTTGTTGTGTGTGTTGTCTTTTCCAGGAAACGCGGGGGTGACCTTCCTGACCCCATGTCGCGTGGCAGGCGTGTGTCTAACCGTGGTGCTACTGGGGGGGATTGGAGCTGCTGTCTGGGCTGTAGGTGAGATATCTCTGCTTCTGCTCTCACATAGTAGTGATGTGTACCTTTTGGCAATGAGCACTGCTTTATGGGCAATGTAGTTTTAGTTTTTCCATAGTACAGACAGAAGAGGAAGCGAAACATCCCACTCTCTCATTTGTTTCTGTTTGAATGGAAGTCAATGAACTAAGTGCACCAGAACCAGTTGCTATCACATTGGTGTCTATGGGAGAGCCACCCCCTTAAGTAGACAGTAAATGACCAATTTTTTCAATGGTATACGGCCTGAGTGAACTATCTTAATTCATCCTCCCATCTTTGGTACAGATATTACCAACATTGTTTGATTGCAGTCAGTGGATTTGTTTGCAGGCTCTGTGAGGTTTGCTGTTTCATCAACAGAGTGTGTATGCACTTTACAGTTTTATATTACATGTTGTTGACTTTTGTTTGTTTGTTTTTCAAATCCTAGTAACATTTTGTATCAGAGAAGAAGACACAGGATTATATGATGGTAAGTGAGAGGGAAACCACTCCACCAAAGCCAACCTCATATTGTATCTGAATCGATAGAACGGTTTGTTTGATCCAGTATTTCATTGCTCCAACCCAGTCCAGGTAAACTCCAATCCAAGCTCGGACCTACGTCTCCGGGTGTTTGACTCGGCCGAGAGACGGTGGAGACACCTCTGTTCCTCAGAGGCTAACCAGCTCCTGGCCAACATCAGCTGTGAGGAGATGGGCTTTGTCAGGTGAGAAGATTGATGGATTGTGATATGAAAGGCTTTAGATTAAATACAAAAGTGGGAGTCACTATCTACAGCATGATAAAAGGAAAGGGGGATACCTAGTCAGTTGTACAACTGAAATGTGTCTTCCTCATTTAACCCAACCCATCTGAATCAGAGAGGTGTGGGGGGCTGATACCCCTATGCCATGCAAGAAGGCTGCACAGAAAGTGCTCCACCCTTGCCTGGTTGCTAAAATTCTAATGGTTTGCCTAATTTCAGTTCATGGCCACAAAGCAAGCAATGTATAGTTTAGAGAATCTAAACAGCTGTGAAATGTATTTTCAAAATCAAAAAAGATTGTATTTTCAGCTGGTGTACAAAGCTGAAAATAAAAAGAGGCGAAATCTAAACTTAAGGACAGGAAGCATAAAAATAGGATACAAAATGGATCTACCGCTTCTCAGACTTTCTTTCAATGAGATTGACAGATCTTTACCTCACATTGCTATGTGGATTTGGTTGGGTCGTACAAAAAGTTAGACATACTGCGCCTCTAAGTAACTTCATTGGGTTTAGGCCAGGGATCTTTCAACTGATCTGTCAGTGATAGAAGTCTCTGCAATAAAGAGATGCATGCCTTATGTCCCCTCCAGCGTGGTGAATTACTCCATGTCCAGTATCCCTGAAGGCAGTAACGACCGTGAGGAGTTCTTCTGTGTCAATGAGAAGGAGCTGACCTATGGCAAGAAGATCAAAGAGTCTCTATATCCATGGTAAGACATTATTTTAACACTCTTAAATCTCCTAGACGATTACCTTAAGGCAGTGTTTATTAAAGCAGCAGCCGGCTGAAAAGTAGAGAAGGGCAGGAATGTAGGGTTCCAGGCTGCTGTGTCTAACTGTTGTTGTTGTTTTTCAGTGACTGTGAAACTGGCCAGGTTTTAAGTCTGCTTTGTCAAGGTAGGTTCAGCTGAGAGGTTTGGTTTGGTCCCGTGATACTCTTTTTACACAAAGTGATGAGAAGCAACCAGAGAGTTGTACAGGATAGCTTAACTCTCTCTCTCTCCTGCATCCCCCCTGTTACCTCTCTCTTTACTCCTCCCTATCTCTCTTTCTCTCCTGTACCTCTCCCTATCTTATTTATCTCTTTACTTCTCTCTCCCTATCTCTCTCTGTCTCCTCCTTCTCCGTCCCCATCCATATCTCTTTCTCCTCCCTATCCCTCCCTCCCCTCTCTTTCTGTCTGTCTGTCTAGACTGTGGCAGGCGTAGTCTGACAGAGGACCGTATAGTGGGTGGTGTAGATGCTAGGCAGGGTAGCTGGCCATGGCAGGTCAGTTTGCAGTATGACGGGGTGCACCAGTGTGGAGGCTCCATCATCTCAGACCGCTGGATCGTCAGCGCAGCCCACTGCTTCCCAGAGTAAGCCCTGAATCTTTTTCTACTTTGCTCTCTTTCACTCTCTCTCTCACACACACATACACATACACACACACACACACACACACACACACACACACACACACACACACACACACACACACACACACACACACACACACACACACACACACACACTTCTTCTCATGGATTCTATTTGCCCTCTCTCAGGAGGAACCGACAGGTGTCTCGATGGAGGGTGTTACTGGGCTCCATCTACAACAAGCTCACCCATAAGAATGTTAGAGTTCTTGAGGTAAAGACTGTGGTGTACCACAGCAGCTACCTGCCCTTTGTAGACCCCAACATAGACGACAACAGCAGAGACATCGCTGTCCTGGCTCTGGCCCAGCCTCTGCACTTCACAGGTAAACACATCCGGGCCCATTTTGTTATATTCTTAATATACGGTGATGATTTGTTGTTCTTTTTCAAGGCACATCAGACAAAGCCACTGTGTGCTTAGAGGTAGAAGAGGGAGAGAGAGAGAGAGAGATAGAGAGAAGGGGATGAGAGAGAAGTGATAAAGCGAAATAGAGATGAGGGACAAGTCACTATGGTAATTCCCTTCCTCAAGGTTCAGGTTTCCAGTCAGACTACCAAACAAAGGCCCTCTTTACTGCCTGCCTGCAGTCGCCTGGACAAAAGACAATGATATCAGAATTGGATAGAATAGTTTGCCCTCTGTTTCACTGTCATTTTTCCTTTCCTGGAATCGCTGTAAGTACATAGAAAAACATTACATTGTTATAATGTGAGAGCGAAAACTCTCTAGGACAGCGTTTCCCAAACTCGGTCCTCTGGACCCCAATGCAGTGAACTTCCTGTTGTTTATCAAGGACAGATATATTGGGCCCTGTCTGACATCTAGTGGTTGGACTCAGAATTGCAGCTATTCTAATGATAAAATATCACGCTGGTGGGGAAATTAAGAACACACAACATCAGCCGACAAGATTAACATTGTCCGTAGTGATTACAACACACAAGCCAGCAAGTAAACTATCTTAACCATTTTTGTGCAAGTATACATTTAAATTCAATTCAATCTCATCTCTCCCTCACTCCTCTTCACTTTCTGTTTTCTGTAGACTACATCCAGCCGGTGTGCTTACCCCACTACGGCCAGCGCCTGATTGACGGCCAGATGGGGACAGTGACAGGCTGGGGAAATGTAGGTTACTATGGTAAGTGACTGTGTAAGCTTCTACATCCTTAAATGTAGATCTGGTCCCAGTGTCAGATACTGTAGGATAGGGGCTTAAAGCATCATCAGGTCCCAGAGCCAGATACTGTAGGATATGGACTTAAAGCATCATCTGGTCCCAGAGCCAGATACTGTAGGATATGGACTTAAAGCATCATCTGGTCCCAAAGCCAGATACTGTAGGATATGGACTTAAAGCATCATCTGGTCCCAGAGCCAGATACTGTAGGATATGGACTTAAAGCATCATCTGGTCCCAGAGCCAGATACTGTAGGATATGGACTTAAAGCATCATCTGGTCCCAGAGCCAGATACTGTAGGATATGGACTTAAAGCATCATCTGGTCCCAGAGCCAGATACTGTAGGAGCTGGGTTTAAAACATCATCTGGAACCATAGAGAGACAGAGTATCTGTATCATTGTTGTCATTGGACAAGACAGCCTCTCCCTATATCTTTCTTTCTCTCTCTCCTCTCTCTTTCTGCATGACCTTTGAATATGTAAACAGGGACAGTGTCATAGTGTGCAGATGTGCCAAGCACTATTGACCAGGAATCGACAATCTTTTGGTCAGATATGGTTGTCGGATCACGCCATCATTAATGTGTATGGAGTGATTAATAGCTCTCTCTCGCGCTTTCTCTCTGTCCCTCGAGCTTTCTCTCTCTCTTTCTATTCCTCTCTCTTTGTTCTCTCTATATCTCTCGCTCTCTTTCTCTCTTAGGGACTCTTGCTGACGTTCTTCAGGAGGCTAACGTGCCAATCATCAACGACGCTGTCTGTAACGCCCCTGATTACTATGACAACCAGATCACCACCAGCATGTTCTGTGCTGGCTTTGAGAAGGGTGGTACCGATGCCTGTCAGGTAACCAGCTAGTGACATCTAATTTCCCTGCTCTGGCAGTCAATGAATAAACTTGAACAAAAAATTACACCTTCCATCCTCCACTTACAAACATGTCAATTATTGACATCTGAATGTGTCGGATATGAGCAAGTTGCTCTCTATCCAGATTCTACATGAGAAATTGCTAATATTTATATAATCCATTCACCCAAGTGAGACTGATTTTATAATTTTTTATTTTACTTTTATTTAACTTGGAAAGTCAGTTAAGAACAGATTCTTATTTTCAATGACAGCCTAGGAACAGTGGGTTAACTGCCTTGTCAGAAAGACAGATTTGTACCTTGTCAGCTCAGGGATTTGAACTTGCAACCTTTCAGTTACTAGTCCCAACACTCTAACCACTAGGCTACGCTGCCACCCCATAATGTACTGTATGTGAGTGGTTAACCTTTTTTTTTATCTCAGGGGGACAGCGGGGGCCCGTTTGTGGCTGAGGACTCCCTGTCCAAGGCCAGCCGCTACCGCCTGCTGGGGGTGGTGAGCTGGGGAACAGGCTGTGCCATGGCCAAGAAGCCTGGCGTCTACACCAGAGTGTCCCGCTTCCTACCCTGGATCTCCTCAGCCATGAGGGTGAGTACAGTACACAGACACACACACGCACGCACACACACACACGTACACAGATGCACACAGGTGGAAGTATAATCTTCTTTTCCTGTCTTATCTTCACAGACGTATCACAATTCACCAGGAGTGCACAAAATGGCGCGTACATGGGAGCACTGACCTTTAAGGGATCAGAAATGACCAAATTATTATCCATTCAGACTTACTGCACTTCACCTGTCCAAAAAACCCATCCTTTAGGGGAACCTTGTGCAGAACTTGGATGTATAGGTAAATTCAACTAGATTACTGGAAGAAAGCCTTGAAGTGGTAGCTTGACCAAAGAATTATCAACATGTTTATGGTCTTGTGAAATGAGAAAGTGTCAAATGAAAAGACTTATGGGACTTGCATGACAAAGTCATAGAAAATCACCACTCTGCCAGCCAATGTACAGGTTGTACTGTCATGGGGATTAGTTGTATGTCATTAAAGGGTTAATTTTTGTATTCAGGGTTTCCTTACAGTTTGACTCTTTTCAGGTGCAACCAACTTATGATACACAACAAGCCTGTGTATCAAAATGTAACGCTCAAACAGATGTTAAATAACATTCTGGCTGGTTTTGCCGTGAAGTTTCTCCTTTATATGATTCCCTTGAACAAATAATGCCAAAGTTACTGAAGAGATTTTAACATAGACAACATGTAGCTGAAATTCCATGATACCTAAAATGTTTGTAACAAATAAAACATTGGTGTCAGATATTCAGCTCTTGAGTTGTCTCTCTATCCTTTGTTTGTATCACAGATTGCAGTTCAGAGTGACTGTTACGCCCTGTAATGACACGTTTCTTAGTTTTGTTTTTGGTGGGGACATGAATTTAGGGACAAGTTACAGGTGAAATGTAAAGGATATTTCTATAGCCTGTATAGATTAGAAATTAGAACGTATGAGATATTCATAGTTAAATCAGAGTTTTATTTGTTTGGCTTTATTGTAAATATTAGTAACAGATTTTTTGAAAGTGGATGTTTATTTGTAAGTGATCCATGGATTTCAATCACAAATGTGCAATAACAACCAGAATGATGTTCTTATTAACCATTTCTGCTTCATAAGTTACTAAGGAATTACGGTTAGCAACACCAAGTCATATTACATATTCATCACAAAATGATGCACTACACTACAGAGATCATACTCAGCTGTGTGTTGTCAGTTAAGGGCCTATTACCTGCTGAGAACCACAACTACCTTATTGGTAGATAATTAGCTACACAGCAACACTAGAAAAACTCTGTATTGTCTGTTGATCATCATGACTCAATTTGCTGTAGTTTAATGTGATGTAGTTTATCAAGCTTATTTGACGGTCTTTATGCTTTAATTTCCTCGTTTTATATTGTTTGAAGTCTAGTCTCTATGCAGATGACTTCAACAGATGTGAATGTATATATATTTTCTGTGAAGAAATTATGAAATTCTTAGTAAGGATGTTATTGTTACTAATTTAAACTCTGTTCCTTCTGTAAATGTAAATTGTTCTATTGAATATTGTATTGAAATAAAGATTTAATTTAACAAACTGGATGAAGTATGTCAAATGTCATCTACAGATATAGGATCTTAATTTGAGACAGTTGGATACAGAAGGAAAATAATCCTGCAGCAACAGGAAATGTGAATTATTATGTGGACTATAATTAATGTACATTTTTGTAGGGGTTGATACATTTTCCGTAATGGAAAATCAAGTGGAAATTACAAACATCCAGAAGCCTTTTTAAAGTTGTACATTTCCTTCAACCGGGTGATCAAATTAAGATCTTACATCTGTACCACCAAAGCCTCAGTAAAAAGCCTTTCATTTCCGTAACACATAACACCTTGTATCTGGAAACATTTGTGAAACTGGTTTTATGGAATCTAAATATTCCTGGTTTACAGGAACGGAACTATTCAGACATCCTGAAAGGTGATACTATAAATGGCTCACTATATGATCAGTTCTACAGTCAATGTGATCTAACTTATCATTAAATCATTGGATAACTCATGACTGCCCCGAATGACCCCTGCCAGGCAACCCCATTAGCCTGTGTATTTTCCCAGACCCAAATGTGTTATAGACTTATGTCCACTGGCCATGCAAATACATCTGTTGATAGTAAACCTAAAGGGTACCTAAAGTACATAACATATTTTCAACCTAAAGGCTTTAGCATTACTTGAATATGAACTTTATACTGTGTGGTATAGTGAGACACCGTCTCTTTTGGACAATATTGGGTGCCTGCTTTGGAAGTGAAATGTCTTTACTCAAATCACGGATGTGCACTGAGAAGGAATGAGAGAGAGACACACAGAGAGAGAGAAAGGATTGGCAGGATCACCTGGAGGAGGACGTGAAAGAACCTTATCGCTTCCTGTGATAAATGCGGCCCAGCCCTGCTCAACCTGTTCACATTATTTTCTTTCCCAGGAATCTTTCTTGCAAATCAGTCCAGGGAGTTCCTTCATCATAGATAATGTTGTTTGCTCATTTGTTTAGGTCGTAGCTCAAGGAGAGTTGTATGTCCTCTCTCTCTCTGTGTTTTCAGGCTGGAATCACTTGCAGCAGCTAGAGTCTCAGGACATGAATGTCCACTGAAGCGGATGTCTTGGACGGGTTGGTAGAAAGTTGTTTTGTTGATGAAGAGAAGAATAATGTCTGTATGTGGGATGACGGGACCAGGGCTTGGTCTGTCTGTGTTCCTGTTGGCTCTGCTTCATCTTCAATGCTCAGGTAGGACTGACTTGGGTGACCTTTGGTTCTGTCTTGCCAATCATACATGTAAAGGTAGCTACTGTAAAGCTACCATATTGTGTTTATTTTAGCCAATATTGGTTGGGCTCAAGAGCAGCCATCCAGACCTAGATAATTGTGTTATGATATTACAATACAGGTTGAGAATGTAGACAGACAGCAATATTTGTAGTGGTGCCTTGGTTTCACTGATGTCCCTCATATTAGGAAAATACAATCTCAGACCAATTCACATTGAAATAGTCAAACAGTCAAACAACCCTTTCCAAGAGAAGTAGTGCGCTTTGCCTCCTAGGCAAATGAGGACTAGGCTGTGTCACAGGCTATGACTGATTATGTTGCGCTTCTCTCCTTGCTGTCACTTCTCCCCTCCCATTTCTCTCATTCACTGTACCCATCTCTTCCTCATACCCCCTCATCATCCATCCTCCAGCCCAGAAAAACTACACTACGCTACCAAATAACATAACAGTGACTATTGGCAAGCCTGCTGCCTTCCAGTGTGGTGTGTCCCCTCCTCCTAGACAACTCAACTTCACCCTCTATGGTAGCCATGGAAACAGAACCCTTATCTGCCCAGGAGACCACACTGAGTACCTGGCTGCCCAGGTGAGTGGCACAGCCTTAGTTTATATTATACCAACCATCCAGGTTACAGGTATTTGCTCTGTACAGGCCTGGATGACGCAGGTGACCTAATTAGCATGACCATTGGTACAGCTGAAATCACTGAGAAATCCATACAGTAGCTCAATTCAGCAGGCCTGTTGGAGTGCAAATTACTTTCATTGCCTCTTTATTACTTGCTAATTGGAGTCTTTATGCATCACCAGATGAGATAAGATACAATATCTCGCTCTCTCTCTCTCTCTCTCTCTCTCTCTCTCTCTCTCTCTCTCTCTCTCTCTCTCTCTCTCTCTCTCCTCTCCTCTCCTCTCCTCTCCTCTCCTCTCAGTCAATAAAAGGGTACTGTGATAACACAGGTAAGGAGCTCTTTGCAATATGGCTTATCAGTGGGACGTCCCGCTCTGACAACAACACACGTGTGGTATGTCAGAGCTCAGAGCGACCACTAGTGGATGGATACCTCGGGGTGTACGGTAAATACACCTCTCTAATACACCTTCCCTGAGCATGGTATTGGACATTGTCATCATTAGCTAACCCTAATTTCTTTGTTTGTCTGTCTGTCTGTCTGCATATCCTCTCTGTCTCTCTATCCTTTTTGTCTGTCTGTCTGCATATCCTGTCTGTCTGTCTCTCTATCCTGTTTGTCTGTCTCTCTATCCTGTTTGTCTGTCTCTCTATCCTGTTTGTCTGTCTGTCTATCCTGTCCGTCTGTCTCTCTATCCTGTTTGTCTGTCTCTCTATCCTGTTGGTCTGTCTGTCTATCCTGTCTGTCTGTCTCTCTATCCTGTTGGTCTGTCTGTCTATCCTGTCTGTCTGTCTCTCTATCCTGTTTGTCTGTCTCTGTATCCTGTTTGTCTGTCTCTCTATCCTGTCTGTCTGTCTCTCTATCCTGTTTGTCTGTCTCTCTATCCTGTTTGTCTGTCTCTCTATCCTGTTGGTCTGTCTGTCTATCCTGTCTGTCTGTCTCTCTATCCTGTTTGTCTGTCTCTGTATCCTGTTTGTCTGTCTCTCTATCCTGTTTGTATGTCTCTGTATCCTGTTTGTCTGTCTCTCTATCCTGTTTGTCTGTCTCTCTATCCTGTCTGTCTGTCTCTCTATCCTGTTTGTCTGTCTCTCTATCCTCTTTGTCCGTCTGTCTGCATATCCTGTCGGTCTTTCTCTCTATCCTGTTTGTCTGTCTGTCCTCTTCGGATATATTTTCAGAGGACGGCAGTTACTTTGCCACCCTCATTGGCTGCGTCATTGGTGGTTTCTTTGGTATCCTCATCGTCATTGGTCTGTCATACACTGTGCTCAGGAGATCTGAGAGGTTCCAGCTCTGTTTCAGTAAGTACCTCTCTCCTTTAGCCCTAACAGAGGATGGACCAGAGAATGATGCCCTGCCCTGCGATGTTCATATGGTTCTCGTCTCTTTCTTGTGTTTGTGTCAACAGGGGGAAAAGACCGTGAGGATGACATCACCACAATGGTGACAAAGGATTAAACACACACCTTTCAATAATGTTGGATTTACTTATTCAACTTCTTAAGGTGACACTTTGTGGGGGTTTTAGCATATGCAACATTTTTATTGTAATTTCTATTTTGTTTTTATTATTTGCTTATCTAGCAGTATGCAGTTTCTGATACTAGCATCAGATTCCTGTGTTTTTAGTTAACGTAGGAAGTTAAACTAAATGTTGCATTTTGAAAACTTCTTACCAAAGACCATATATATTCTCTCTCCTAAGATTTTAGTTTTTTTTTGCCTTTGTTAGTTCAGCCGCAGTTCTACTATTTGTCCAGCAGAGAGCAGCCATGACAGTACAGGAACTGAAGTTCAATAAAGCTGAGATACTACTAAAGCGTTTTAATAATGTACTATAATTGCGTCTCAGACTTTTCCTCCACTCCGGGAATACTGAAGTTTATGTTCCTTTTTTATACTGCGTTTTATAGCTCCATTGCTTGTTTTACGGTTATGCTGGCAGCCAGCTAACACCTGTTTTCACTGCATAAACAATAGAGAGCAGGACGTCTGAGTAGCTGTCTAAAGTGTTCCAGTGGAGGATCAGTAGAGGTGGTGCGATGTTGACTCAGCTGGCCTGCTATGCTCTGGTATGACTCTGACACGGACACAACTCACATCACTCCAGATCCCACAATATGCATTGCTAATTTGTTTAGAATTACATACATTCTTTGAGATGTATTTCTATTTTTATGCATACTTCCCATCTTCAGAGTGGCTTGTCAGAGGATATGGTCAAATGCTCAACGACCCTTAGATGGTTTGTGTAGTGACAAATATGCCTCCTAACAAGTAAGAGTAGTGTACGTTTTGAGTGTGCCAGCACTAGCGTGCTTGTGTCAGTGCATGCATAAATGCCTACATACCACACTTTTATTTAAGTCTCAGCTATGCACCATAGTTGTGTCAGTGATGATGCAGACATATATGAATACAGTGAGCTCCAAATGTATTGGGACAATGAAAATTGTTGTTGTTGTTTTGGGTATGAACTCCAGCACTTTGGATTTTAAATGATACAATGACTATGAGGTTAAAGTGCAGACTGTCAGCTTTAATTTGAGTGTATCCATATCAGGTGAACTCTTTAGAAATGACAACACTTTTTGTACATAGTCCCCCCATTTGGACAAATGCACTTATATGTGTATTAAAGTAGTATAAAGTTAAGTATTTGGTCCCATATTCACAGCACGTAATGACTACATCAAGCGTGTGACAAATTTGTTAGATGCTTTTGCTGTTTGTTTTGGTTGTGTTTCAGATTATTTTGTGCCCAATAGAAATGAATGGTAAATAACTTTAATACTACTTTAATGTCCCTTAAAATGGGGAACTATGGGGAAACCCTGACCTCAACTCTATCAAACACCTTTGGGATGAATTGAACTATGCACAAAAAGTGCTGTAATTTCTAAACGGTTCACCCTCAAATTAAAGCTGCACTTCACCCTCATAGTCATAGTATAATTTCAAATCCAACATGCTGGAATAAAGAGCCAAAACAACAAAAAATGTGTCACTGTCTGAATACTTAAAAAAAAGACTGAACCTGTTTCAGTGTTGTTGTGCTAAGAAGAGAGAAGGGTTTTTGTGGAGGGAATGTCTTATGTTTGTGTTGTACCTGCGTGTTTACTTTACCCTTTAACCTTTGGATAGCCCACCCTGACTGTCTCTTGTGTGAGCATACAACAATCCTTTCCCTGTGGCCACTGGTTCTGTAGACTTTGTAGCTGAGGTATGCACAGTGGTGTAAAAAGTACCCAAATGTCATACTTTAGAAAAAGTAAAGATACCATAATAGAAGAGGACTCAAGTAAAAGTGAGTCACCCTGTAAAATCCTACTTGAGGAAAATACTAAAAGTATTTAGTTTTAAATATACTTAAGTATCAAAAGTCAATGTAATCTCTAAAATGTACTTAAGTATCAAAAGTAAAAGTATAAATCATTTCAAATTTATTTTAAAAAGCAAACCAGATGGCATCAAAAAACTTTTTTTTGGGGGGGTGTGGGGGTAGCCAGCAGCACTCTCTTACACTCAGATATAGTAATTTACAAACAAAGCATTTGTGTTTAGTCAGTCCACCAGATCAGAGGCAGTAAGGATGACCAGGGATGCTCTCTTGATAAATGCGTGACTTGGGCCATTTTCATGTCCTGCTAAGCATTCAAAATGTAACGAGTACTTTTGGGTGTCAGGGAAAATGTATGGAGTAAAAAGTACATGATTTTCTTTAGGAATGTAGTGAAGTAAGTATAAATTGCAAAAAAATATGCATAAATATTCAAGTGAATTACAGATACCCCAAAAAACTACATAGGTAGTACTTTAAAGTATTTTACACCACTGGGTATGTAGGTATGCAGTCTTCCAATCAATTAGTGATAGATGTGTTTGTGTTCTACAGCTTTTTCCTCCTCTCTGCTATATGGTCAGTTTTGAACATTGTGGAAAAGTATGGTTTGTTGTTCACTTATCATCAGTAATAAATGTCTTAAAACTATTCTGGTTTCATGGAATACAACAATGGAACACACGTATGTTGGCCCCAATACACACACAAACTTGGACACCACAGAATGGACTTTATCTCACAGTTTTATCAGTCCTTCATGGTGGTAACCCCCTCTTTCTCATGTCAGGTCTTCATATGTCACTGATGGTCCCTCTAACTAGTATATAACCACTCACATTATTCTATTATCACTTGTGAAGAACTGGATACGTATTCCTTCGCAGATGCTGCGGGGATATAAATAGTCCCAGATAGAAGCAGGCAGGCAGGCAGGCAGACAGGCAGGCAGGTAGGCAGGCAGGCAGGCAAGCAGGCAGGCAGGCAGGCAGGCAGGCAGGCAGGCAGGCAGGCAGGAGTTCTGATCTCTGAGCTATGATAGCTGTCTCTGTGAGTTGGGGATAGAGGTGGAATATTCCAAAGGATTATATTGTATTCAAGGCCCCTCCCTCTCTGTGAGGTGAGCATGATCTCAATCTGACTGTTGTCATGCTTCTCTTCACTCCAAAACTGGCTTGGGGGGACAGTTTTTTTTTATCTCCACTTGTAGATCTGTATGTGATTATCTATACAGTTATCATTCATTTATAACAATAGAGTCATTTGGAAAAGATGCACTATACCTGTATATACTAAAGTACGTGGACACCCCTACAAATTTGTGGATTTGGCTATTTCAGCCACAGGTGTATAAAACCTCCATACACAAACATTGGCAGTAGAATGGTCTTACTATTTGTTGTTCACTTATCATCAGTAATAAAAGTTGGGTTTGTCAGTGACTTTTAGCGTGGCATCGTCATAGGATGCCACCTTTACCACAAGTCAGTTAGTCAAATTTCTGCCCTGCTAGATCTGCCGCAGTCAACTATAAGTGCTGTTATTGCGAAATGGAAACGTCTAGGACCAACAACGGCTCAGCCTCGAAGTGGTAGGTCACACAAGCTCACAGAACATGACCGCAGAGTGCTGAATCTTGTAAAAATTGTCTGGCCTTGGTTGCAACACTCATTACCAAGTTCCAAACTGCCTCTCAAAGCAATATAAGCACTATAACTTCTTCGGGAGCTTCTTGAAATGAGTTTCCATGGCCATGCAGCCGCACACAAGCCTAAAATCACCATGCGCATCGCCAAGCATCAGTTGGAGTGGTGTAAAGCTTGCCGCCTTTGGTCTCTGGAGCAGTGTAAACACGTTCTCGCGAGTGAATAATCACGCTTCACCATCTGGCAGTCCGACGGACGAATCTGGGTTTGGCGGATGCCAGGAGAACGCTACCTGCCCCAATGCATAGTGCCAACTGTAAAGTTTGGTGGAGGAGGAATAACGGTCTGGGGCTGTTTTTCATGGTTCATTCTAGGCCCCTTTGTTGCAGTGAAGGGAAATCTTAACACTACAGCATACAATGACATTCTAGATGATTCTGTGCTTCCAACTTTGTGACAGTTTGGGGAAGGCCCTTTCCTGTTTCACCATGACAATGCCCCTGTGCACAAAGCGAGGTTCATACAATAATGGTTTGTCGAGATCGATGTGGAAGAACTTGACTGGCCTGCACAGAGCTCTGACCTCAACTCTATCAAACACCTTTGGGATGAATTGGAACGCCGACTGCGAGCCAGGCCTAGTCGCCTAACATCAGTGCCCAACCTCACTAATGCTCTTGTGGCTGAATGGAAGCAAGTACCCGCAGCAATGTTCCAACATCTAGTGGAAAGCCTTCCCAGAAGAGTGGAGGCTGTTATAACAGCAAAGTAGTGTTGCACGGTATACTGGTACCATGGTAATATTATGGTACCAAAATGTCATGATACTTATAATACTAACATTTTTGAATACTGTAGTACTGTTTCATATGATACAACTGACTTTTTAAACCTACCGCTATAAAAACCTGCTGGCACCTGTCATAACATTTTTCAGCCACAAGTCTCTTGTATGTGTAGGTCCAATAATATCCATATCATTTTCATGCGCATATCAGCGGGGTTGCAGACCCAGACCCTGATGAGTGTTCTGTTAGATGTGTTACATTGGAGCTGCTGACAAAGAGAGCAATGTTAATACATTGTATCATTTAATCGCCTGTTATAACCAAGGGCACAGACCAGTTCACTGTCATGCAGCCTATAAGTGTCAGAGAGGGGAAATGGAGCATGCGACAGGCATGCTTGCAGCTTTCCAGCAAAGAAAACAGCTTGTCTTTTAAAAAATATAATTTAACAAACTAATCCCGGGTTGCTAATTATTAGTTTGACAACAAACAACATTGTTGGGCACGTTACCTAGTTAGCTATCAACCTGCTAACTTGACAGTAGGTTTAGGCATATTTGATTGGCACAGGAAGAAAGGAAATGGGTCTGCTACTCATGAGATGTGCTTCAAAAGGGAGGGTTCATATACAGTAGGTCCAAATGGAAGCCTAAACTATATACAAAAATCTATTTCTTTCTGGTGCTATTTCAATTCTGTTTGTTGCCTAACATTTTAAACGTTGAGAGCAGTGTGCCTACAGTGCATTCTGAATGTATTCAGACCCCTTCACTTTTTCCACATGTTGTTACATTACAGCCTTATTCTAAAATTGATTAAATAAAACATGTTCCTCATCAATCTACACACAATACCACATGTTTATAGAAAATAAAAATACAGAAATACCTTATTTACATAAGTATTCAGACTCTTTGTTACAAGACTTGAAATTGAGCTCAGATACTGTACATCCTGTTTCCATTAATCATCCTTGAGATGTTTCTACAACTTGATTAGAATTCACCTGTGGTAAATTCAATTGATTGGACATGATTTGGAAAGGCACATGTCTCTATAAAGGTCCCATAGTGCATGTCAGAGCAAAAACCAAGCCATGAGGCGGAAGGAATTGTCCGTTGAGCTCCGAGACAGGATTGTGTTGAGGCACAGATCTGGGGAAGGGTACCAAAACATTTCTGCAGCATTGAAGGTCCCCAAGAACACAGTGGCCTCCATCATTCTTAAATGGAAGAAGTTTGGAATCACCAAGATTCTTCCTAGAGCTGGCCGCCTGGCCAAACTGAGCAATTGAGGAAGAAGGGCCTTGGTCAGGGAGGTGACCAAAAACCCAATGGTCAAGAGTTCCTCTGTGGAGATGGGTGAACCTTCCAGAAGGAAAACCATCTCTGAAGCATTCCACCAATCAGGCCTTTATGGTAGGGTGGCCAGACAGAAGCTACTCCTCAGTAAAATTTCTCTGGTCTGATGTAACCAAGATTGAAAACTTTGGCCTGAATACTAACTGCCACGTCTGGAGGAAACCAGGCACTGCTCATCCCCTGACCAATACCATCCCTACGGTGAAGCATGGAGGTGGCAGCATCATGCTGTGGGGATGTTTTTCAGTGGCAGGGACTGGGAGACTAGTTAAGATCTAGGGAAAGACAAATGGAGCAAAGTACAGAGAGATCCTTGATGAAAACCTGCTCCTCGGACTGGGGCGAGGGTTCACTTTCCAATAGGACAACGACCCTAAGCACAAAGCAAAGACAATGCAGGAGTGGCTTCGGGACAAGTCTCTGAATGTCCTTGAGTGGCCCAGCCAGAGACTCGAACATCTCTGGAGAGACCTGAATATAGCTGTGCAGCGACGCTAACAAGAAACCCCACATAGAAACAGAAAACATAGACTGCCCACCCAACTCACGCCCTGACCACACTAAAACAAAGAAAATACAAAAGAACTATGGTCAGAACGTGACAAGATCATTATGCATGTTTATTCCTTCCTCCCATTCCTCCAGCCAAACCACAGGTAGGTCTTTGTGAATATGAGCAAATCAGCCATTCTATGCAGTATTCTATTATACACTAGAAAGTGTGAAGTTAAATTCAATGTTTTGTATTGAGTAGAGGTCTGAATTTCAGTGACTGGTTCTTGGACAACGTTTAGAAAATGTCAACAAGCGTCCGGGGGACGGGACAAAAAGGATGCTTGGCCACAGATTTCTTTCCACTGTGGTATTTCTATATATATATATATAGGTATATATATATATATATATATATATATATATATATATATATATATATATATAAAAAAAATATTTAACCTTAATTTAACTAGGCAAGTCAGTTAAGAACAAATTCTTATTTACAATGACGGCCTACACTGCCCTACGGGACTCCCAATCACAGACAGTTGTGATACAGCGTAGATTCCAACCAGGGTGTCTGTAGTGAAGCCTCTAGCACTGAGATGTAGTGCCTTAGACCGCTGCGCCACTCAGGAGCCCGAGTGGCATTGTGATACTTGGCCGGGTATCTTATCGTTTGTAAAATGTTGGTATCGTGACGAGCCTACAGCAAAGGGGTGACCAACTCCATATTAATGCCCATGATTTTGGAATGAGATGTTTGACAAGCAGGTGTCCACACATTATGTAGTGCATCTCTATTCTAGGGAACCTATTAGATTGTATTGATTAAATACATTCTGGCTAATGGCTACTCCTGTTAATTCTGTGTTGTGTGTTGGCCTTTTGTATTACCCTATAACATTGTTTTTAACACATCCATTTATCAAAGAGACTACAAAAATATTTCGATTTTTCTAACTCCCACTTCAGCCAAAGCTACGATTCTGTACGGTACATAATGTCTCTCTGTGTCCTCTTAGATTGTCTTCTTAGAATGACATCTTAGAATGTCCTCTTAGAATGTCTCAGAATGACATTGAAAGGTTCTTGGCTGACAGGATGGTTACTGGACTGGAAGGAAACTTCCTGGATTAACGCATCTCATTGTGGCGTAATCATGGAGATTTATTGTAAGGCATTCAAATATTTCAAGAACGCCCCAAATCCATTTCTCTCCAGCTCAAACCGTATGCTTCTCTAGCATTCATTCTGCTTATCAGAAGGACATGCACAAAGTTTAACATAACTGACCATAAAGCGAATCCACCGAAAGACATTCAATGAAATAGTGATCAGTATGAGAGCTCAGTAGGTCTTGGTATTGCAACTCAGTACCTCGTCCCACCCAGTGTTTTTAACCCTAAACAGAAGGGCACAGGCCTGTGTTTGGGTCACCTGGACGCACAACACACGCTCTGCACACGGGATCTCATCGTCCTATAGTGTGTTTTAGGTGACAACAAAAAGGAGGGGCTATTCCTCAAGGTAAAAGGAAAGAGTAAAGACTAGGTGTGTGAAGTCAGCAGGACGACCTGAGCTACCCAGCAGACATCCCCAGACCCCTTGCCAAGACAGACCTCGTTCTCAGGTAAGAAGGGGATTCACTGGCTTTCCCGGGCCCTGTTTTACAACCATCTGTGTTGTTATATGAGCTAGGTTGGTGTGTTCCCTACGAAAGGCACTTGTCAGGTAGTAAATATATGGATAGGTATCCTTGACCTTGAGTGAAGACATGCTGATCAGCACGGTGACCTTCACTACTATTAGTCTGCAACAGGGAAAATGGCATTCTGGGCATATTGGAATATAATATGAGAATAAGATCGGAAATATTCTGTTTCCCTCTATAAATTCAAATGTATGTGTTATGTTTCAGTATATGAATGCTCAATTTTTTTTATAAATAACTATTTGTAGTTCACCATGTCACCCATAGTGTATCTGATGTGAACTATACACATACTAGTATTTCAATTTAGGATTCATTCCTAACATCGTGAGTTGGAGTTGGGGTATTAGAAAAGTAGAAAACTCATTCTAAAAACTCTGGTAGGAGAAGTTGGATTACTAGATTTGACTCGGTCTTCAAATGGTGGAATTGTCCATTGTTAAACAAACTAGTTTTTACCAGAATGAAGGAGATGGGTGTCTTATTTCTATATTTCCAAAACATTGCAGTGTAAACTCCAGTGAGTGACCAAGGTCGAGCCAAGGGTGTCCTGAGGCCTGTGGCGTCCGCCCCACATTTCCTCCCACTGCTGTTTTCTCTCCAAACACCCACAATGCCCTCCTGCTGCGTCTCGGTGTCTGTCTCGCACCACAAGGACATTTTACCCCTTCATCCTCACTGTGTTTGAGAACAAGGATGGGACTGTGCAGGAGGGCAACATAGACACAATGGTTTTAATGATATTCGTTCATTATTGATTACGAGTATAATCAAACAGTATAATCCCTCTTCAGCTAGGAATAACAAGGGTTAATTCAAGATGGTGTTACATTCTAGGAATGGCCACAATGCTTACTGGTATGTCAAATCAAATCAAATATTATTTGTCAAATGAGCCGAATACAACAGTGAAATGCTTACTTACAAGTCCCTAACCAACAATGCAGTTTTAAGAAACTGTTTTATTAAAGTGACTATTGGTCCAATAATAACAGAGAGGAGCAGCAGTGTAAAACAAGGGGGCAATGCAAATAGTTTGGGTAGCCATTTGATTAGATGTTCAGGAGTCTTCTGGCCTGTGGGTAGAGGCTGTTTAGAAGCCTCTTGGACCTAGACTTGTGAGATGTTATGCTGTTATAACAGATGCCTTTTCTCCGTTTGCTCCCAGTCAGGTTGTGTACAAGATGAGCCAATTCTCAGTTCTGGTTATGCTGGCAGGTAAATCAGACATTTTCACGATAAAGATGCATGGGGTAATGCAACAGATGAATTCTTCAAAAGAAATAAATATTATTAAAGATTTTATGGACATTAGTATGGAAAGCTACAGTAGGCACTACAAATCAGTGAAACAACAGACAAGTTCTGCTTAGCCTTAGAAGGAATGTTTTAATGTACTTGACATTGACCTTTTGTGTTCTTCCAAGAAATGACGGTTGACCTTGACCCTTAACATGATCAAAACTACATATAAACTTAGATCCATCCACCAAATGCCAAATGTTTAAAAAATGTTTCTTATTTTTCTTTCCTAGTTCTCTGTGCATTCTTCGTGGAAATTGAAGCAAGTAAGAAAAATGTGATTTAGTGTTGTCTCTAGTTGTCTGACGGGTTGGTCAAAACTTGCTCTTTGTTAGACTCATCTGTTTTTCATGAGGTTCTTGTTTTTATGTGACTGTGAATGAGAACTAACTATTTTCAGCATAGTTGATCACTGCCACTTAAACCAGTCACACACTGTGCAGACAGTCAGAGCAACATGTGTTTTATTTGCTTGAGGTTCATTATCTGTTCTCCCCCCCCCCCCCCCCCTGCAGATCCATTTGTTTACAGTAAGTAGCTCATTCCTCTACTCTCCTTCAAATGGAACTGATAAATCACCACCACCAAACAAAATTAACATAGTGCTATGTAAGTGACCATATTCTTATTGGATATGAAATGACATCAGAAATATGCTTCTGTCATTGGATGAATCATTGTACCTGTGTGACCCTGAGCTGTTGAATGTTGACTTTCCCAGACTATGAGAGACTACGAATTGGAGGCCTGATCATTGCAGGCTTGCTTGTAGCAGGTGGATTGTTTGTCCTACTTAGTAAGTACACATAGTCCAATTACTAATACGTTCTTACATTATGAATGTAACTCAAGAGGATAGACCCAGACTCACTCAGTGTTTGTAGTAACATCTCATTATTCTCTCTTCAGATCCCAAATGCACTAGAAAGAACAAGTAAGAGCCTATGTTCTATCCATATGTTTATAAACCCTTTACTAGGCCTACATAGACGCTTCACAACGAATTTATACTGTATAAGAAATGTCCTTTCATATGATTGTTACATTGTACCTTTGTACTGTGTGTGTAAAAAAAAAATTCTTGTTCCAATCTCCATTTTTTTATTTTATTTCTCCAACAACTAAAGAAAATCTGAAGATGACACAAGTGAACTCTAAGCATCTCTGATGGAATCTGACTAACTGGTTGCTGTTGTTCTAATGATGAAGATTCGGGGGTGGGAATGGGGCAGGGCTCTGGCCATGACAATGTAATGACACCTGAATGGATGTGAGAGCGGATGGAGGGTGGACCACAATGCATCTATTTACTGTTTTGTTTCTTTATTGGCAAAAAGAAATGGGTTTATTTTAAGGTGTTCTACGGTGGTAGTGAGATGTATAAATGAACAACTGAAATACATTTCATTTAGCTATAGGCTCTAGGCATTATGGTCAAACAGAGTTGTATTGAGCTAAAACGATTAGCCTTCAATTGTTTGTGTAAATTCTTATTAATGAAAAGCCAAATAAATACCATTGAATACCATTGTTAGAAGTAAACATGTTAAACTGTTTGTGTTCAGAGATGTGCACTGTGCATGCTCTCACGATACAATATGTAACCAAAGCAGGTACTGTACACAACTATTTTGAATATATTGATGTGATAATGTTCGATTTGGTATCTGCCAAATCACCGTTTTTACATAGGCTAATGATATAGGCTAATGATTTGTTATAGCAACAACAGGGCATTGAAAGCAACCAATGACAAACAAAGAATAAAATCCTCCTCCTCATCCTATCAACTTCAATTTAAACTCAGCCTATTTTCAAGCTGAGCAAACCTGTTGAGCCTCAGTGAAAAAAGGGTGTTGGCGTCTGTCTGATTTAAGAGTACGTTCGTCTATTGTGTGTCGCTCCATGCCCGACATTTCCTGGTTTTCCCCCTACACACATCTCCATTTGGGTTTAACGCGTGTCGGAGGTAAGTTTTCATTTTCTAACAATTAGAGTTCGAGTGAATGCTCAGCTGTAGTTTCATCAAAAGTATGTTAACCGTTATTTATTATATTCATTACATCATCCTTAAAGAAAACAATAGGCTAATCTTGTCTAAGTAATTTCTAAAATGTTTCCTTTGCGCATCTTTGACCAAGACAAACGTATCACTCTATATTGTCCAGTAGTAGCAGCCTATCTCTAGTAAGACCTTAAAATAACTTTAATTCCTTTATAGGCATATCCTTTTCTTTATAGTCATATCATTATATTTCCTGACAAGAGTTTCTCAGATTTGGGGAAACGTTGAGTAGCCTAACTAAAATACTCCAAAGTGTACAATCTTTATTAGACTATTAATTGTGTTTATAGAACAAAGATCGAACTTGAATGTAATGTGCTTTCAGTTTGTAGCATATAGTATAGGCCTATGCGAGACAGACAGAACGAGCGCATATGAGCCAGAGCCATGTCCAAGTATTATAAATACTGTTTCTTCGTCACGCAGACGTATTTGTAAAAACCTGCTTTTATGAATTCAGTTCGTTACTCACGCTGTTCTATAACAGTGTTCTGTATGTTGTTTGTAATATCCAAACAAAAAGTCCGTAACCTATAGGCCTAAAGCAACTTTTCGGCCATCGGCAACTTTTCTTCCCCTTTCTATTCTGTTTAGCGCTGGTGTCCAGGCAGTCTTATAAAAGAGGGAGGACCCAGTTAAATCCGCTGAGATTCAGTATTTTATCTGGCATTACGCTCATGGAAAACAACATAACATGTGGGTGGTCCTTCCTTTATTGTATTCAATACATTTTTCTAGAGCCAGATTGTTAATGTCTGTTGAGCTCATCATCCAGCTGTGGTCCAGCTGTGCTTTGATGGGTGGAGGGGTGGTCAGGCCTAATGATGGGATAATAACTTTACACATTAATGTTGCAAGATAATACGTTTGGGACTGGTAGGCTAGTTGGTGTGCTGGCCTTCTGTAATGGAAAATGCATCAGTGCACATGCCGTGGTGTGTGGGGAATTACATTTGAATTACCATTTCTATTCAACATCTTGGTGGTACCCTTCACACACTATTGTGCTAACCCAAACCGTAGGCTTGCAGGCTTGGATATTTTATTTTCACATTGTCCTTTTCAGCATGGCTCCTGCAACTATGGTGATGCGTAACCAGGCCAACACAGTACAGCATGGCTCAGTTATGTTCTGCTCACTAGTGTGACATGGGTAGGCTAATAGACATTTTGAAATGGTATGGATGATTGATCAGTAGACAGACATGTCATTATGAAATTGCTGTTCTATTTCAAGTCTGATACAAAAACTGCATGTCCCAAGTCTCCTGTAGGCTATGCTTATGGATCTGTGATAACAGGGATCTGGGATTCTGGTACAGTGCAAACAGCTCAGCTGATAAGAAGCCTGATAGAGCTGTTATCCTGGACTGATCTTTATTCACTGTGGTTTCTCCAGCACAGTGCTGTTGCTAAGGTGATTGATACTGACAGACGGACATATAACTGACATATACATCTTATTGCACACTCAAAGGCTAAACGTATTCTACCGCCTTCAGTGGGTCGCCTACTGCCGTCTCTAATCATATACAATGTTTGTCTAGACCTTAAATACGGACGAGCAGCGTTCAAAAGTGAGGCCCTTCGAGAGACTGACTCATTAAAAATGAGAGATTCAGTGTGATTACAGAGTTTGACTCTCATTTATTCTGTGAGACATTACAAATCACAAGAGAAGATAGGCAAGCCATGGTTCTATATTTCCTCAGTTTAAGGCTCATTTGACTCAGATTCAGATAATTAGGGTTCATCACACATTCACCATAGCAACAATATCACTCCTTACTTCAGATATATGAAAAGCTTATTTCAAGGCCTCCCTGCCTCAGAATGACAGCAAAGCAACACCAAAGTCTTTCCCTTGAAGAGAGGGCCGTATGACTACTTTAAACAGTGAAGCTGCTGTTGCTGCTATTGCTAACTTTGTGGCTGTGGGTAGGAGGGATGAGTCATGGTTATAGTATGCCACGTCCCCCCTCTCCATTGAGCAGCCAGAGGAACACATTGCCCTGCTTTGCTCCA